>NW_015505270.1:2035785-2037059 GCF_001515645.1 Sinocyclocheilus grahami | reverse complement strand
CCTCATTAATGTACGCACAGCACCCCATATTGACAGAAAAACACAGAATTGTTTACATTTTTGCAGATTTATTAAAAAAGAAAAACTGAATTATCACATGGTCCTAAGTATTCAGATCCTTTGCTGTGACACTCATATATTTAACTCAGGTGCTGTCCATTTCTTCTGATCATCCTTGAGATGGTTCTACACCTTCATTTGAGTCCAGCTGTGTTTGATTATACTGATTGGACTTGATTAGGAAAGCCACACACCTGTCTATATAAGACCTTACCGCTCACAGTGCATGTCAGAGCAAATGAGAATCATGAGGTCAAAGGAACTGCCTGAAGAGCTCAGAGACAGAATTGTGGCAAGGCACAGATCTGGCCAAGGATACAAAAAAAATTCTGCTGCCCTTAAGGTTCCTAAGAGCACAGGGGCCTCCATAATCCTTAAATGGAAGACGTTTGGGACGACCAGAACCCTTCCTAGAGCTGGCCATCCGGCCAAACTGAGCTATCGGGGGAGAAGAGCCTTGCTGAGAGAGGTAAAGAAGAACCCAAAGATCACTGTGGCTGAGCACCAGAGATGCAGTCGGGAGATGGGAGAAAGTGGTAGAAAGTCAACCATCACTGCAGCCCCCCACCAGTCGGGGCTTTACGGCAGAGTGGCCCGACAGAAGCCTCTCCTCAGTGCAAGACACATGAAAGCCCGCATGGAGGACTCCAAGATGGTGAGAAATAAAATTCTCTGGTCTGATGAGACCAAGATAGAACTTTTTGGCCTTAATTCTAAGCGGTATGTGTGGAGAAAACCAGGCACTGCTCATCACCTGTCCAATACAGTCCCAACAGTGAAGCATGGTGGTGGCAGCATCATGCTGTGGGGGTGTTTTTCAGCTGCAGGGACAGGACGACTGCTTGCAATCGAGGGAAAGATGAATGCGGCCAAGCACAGGGATATCCTGGACGAAAACCTTCTCCAGAGTGCTCAGGACCTCAGACTGGGCCGAAGGTTTACCTTCCAACAAGACAATGACCCTAAGCACACAGCTAAAATAACGAAGGAGTGGCTTCACAACAACTCTGTGACTGTTCTTGAATGGCCCAGCCAGAGCCCTGACTTAAACCAAATTGAGCATCTCTGGAGAGACCTAAAAATGGCTGTCCACCAACGTTTACCATCCAACCTGACAAAACTGGAGAGGATCTGCAAGGAGGAATGACAGAGGATCCCCAAATCCAGGTGTGAAAAACTTATTGCATCTTTCCCAAAAAGACTCATGACTGTAT
>NW_015505270.1:2028243-2032734 GCF_001515645.1 Sinocyclocheilus grahami | reverse complement strand
TAGATCAAAAGGGTGCTTCTACTAAATACTGAGCAAAGGGTCTGAATACTTAGGACCATGTGATATTTCAGTTTTTCTTTTTTAATAAATCTGCAAAAATGTCAACAATTCTGTGTTTTTCTGTCAATATGGGGTGCTGTGTGTACATTGAGGGAAAAAAAATTAACTTAAATGATTTTAGCAAATGGCTGCAATACAACAAAGAGGGAAAAATTTAAGGGGGTCTGAATATTTTCCGTACCCACTGTATGTGTATTTAAATGTCTGAAACCTAAAATAAGCATTATATGGTTGAAAACACTGAATATTTGTGATAATATGACAAGCGCTCAGCGCGTCCGATCTGGTTTGCGCCAGGCAAAGCACGAAAGCCAATTTAAATTCAGCGGTTGATGACGTGACGCACTGAAAGTTCTAATCACACCGGTGTGATCGTACGCTTCAGGGACCAGCCAAGACTGATCACACCGGTGTGATCGTACGCGTCAAAGGGTTAAACCGCATAAACGCATTGCATTACACCAAATACTCAACATAATGTTCTTTTTAGCAACGTCATATGACCCCTTTAAAACTTTGTGACTCAAATAGTTTAAAGCTCATTCAGTAGGACTCATTCATAGTCACTTCATTTTATCGAAGTACTGAATATACGGCATCCACAATTGCAGTCTCAATTAACATGCGATTAATTTTACAGTCATAAACTGAATTAGCAGCTGGAACAGTATTAAAGGGATAGTCATTAAAATTCTGTCATTAATTACTCACCCTCATGGCGTTCCAAACCAAGGAGATCGGTAAAATAATCCATGTGACATCCGGGGTTTAACCGTCATTTTACGAAAGCTACGAGAATACTTTTTGTGCGCAAAAACTTGTTTTTTCTCCTTTAGTGAAGTATAAAAGTGTAATGGAAAGCTGTTTTTTCACTACTCGTGAAGTGAACAGCCAAAGAACTGCGATTACCGTCCCATAGCAGAGAGACTCATTTGCACCTCGGATTAACCTCTGCATTATGGGGGAAAGGTCTGATCTTCAGGTTTCCCGGTTCTGCTCGTTGCTCTAAAGGTCAGGGGCATTGTGACGGAGCTCTCACAGTAATCCCTGCTGTTATGTTCACATTAGTGACGCCTCAACTCAGGTCACAGACTACATTCCACAGGCCTCCATACTGCCACTAAAATATTTTCAGTTTTTCAAAATTAACTGAGAACTGTTATGTCATTTAAATATACATAACATTTTGTTGTAATAAATGGTATTCATTAAAAATAATAATAATGTGTGTATATATATATATATTATGGGGGAAAGGTCTGATCTTCAGGTTTCCCGGTTCTGCTCGTTGCTCTAAAGGTCAGGGGCATTGTGACGGAGCTCTCACAGTAATCCCTGCTGTTATGTTCACATTAGTGACGCCTCAACTCAGGTCACAGACTACATTCCACAGGCCTCCATACTGCCACTAAAATATTTTCAGTTTTTCAAAATTAACTGAGAACTGTTATTTGTCATTTAAATATACATAACATTTTGTTGTAATAAATGGTATTCATTAAAAATAATAATAATGTGTGTATATATATATGTGTATATATTATTTGTCATTTAAGCATAGTGAGGTCTGACTGTAATCTTGTACAAAGCCCCCAAAGGGACATGGTGGGAAAAAAAAATATTTCAGAGCTTTTGCGTTCTCCAGCAAGAGTTTTGCATTCCCCTGAGAAACTTTATGTTTGTGGGCAGTTTTTTGCAATCCCTGATACACTTTTGCGTTCTTTCGCAAATGTTTTGCATTCCCTCAAGAAACGCACGTGAGGCTTTTTGGGGAACTCAAAAATCTGTGAGTAAACCCAAAGCATGGAAATATAATTTTTTTTCTCCGGTCATCTTTTTTTACATCACTATTGGGAGTAATATGGATAACATGTTAGAACCATCAACACGTTTTTCCCCCCTCCAAACAGCCAGAAATATTCTTACAAAACAAAGTGACCTTTATATGACAAATCATCATTACAAGTGATGGCATGGGAACTAAACTGCTTCTGATCAACCACCTTTATCAAGCGATTCTGCAATTTGTGATAACTACAAAACCTATTGGGCTCCTAAATGTTTTTATTTTAGGAGCCAATGACTCCCCTAGTCAATTTTAAGCCTGATTGAAAGAGCAGCAAAAGGAATCCTGTACGATTTCAAGATGAGTGCTTCTCATCTGGTGGGTTTCGACCCAAAATCGTTTGGATTTGTTTTGGGATTGTTACTCTTGTACAATAAGCAAATGTGATTTTGTTTGCTCATCACTTAATGTTTGAAAACCAACTCAAGAGCACTAAACTTCTTTTTATTTTCTCGAGTCACAAGTTGATGTCTCACAAGATTTGACATCAGCATGCTCTATTCCATCTCCAGATGTCGGCCTACAAAATAACAATTGATGTATTTCTCAGTCTAGTCTAAGGCTGCATGTCTTTGATCTGCAGGTTTTGCTTTGAGTTGAATGTTACAGACTTTGAAACATGAGACGGGCCACAGATTTAGGGTGAAGTTGTGTCTGATTCAACCGGAGAAACCTACAATCACCCAGCGATGACCCCTTTACACTGAGAATGAACCCTGGTGCTGCCCCAAAGAAAAAGAAAAAAACTGGCGGTATCTACTCTACAAACGCTTCAGCCGTGCTCCGTTACAGCACCGCTGTCAAAGCCAGAAGAAAAATGGATGTATCTTTATTTGCAGACTGTGAAATTGGCTATATAGGGGGAAAAACATTTCACTCATTTTCAGCGGAGCACTTTGCAGCCCATTTCCACTGCATCTTCTGTAAACGTATGTATTTATTCACCTTCCCCCCAGCCCCACATTTCAATAAGATGTACGGCAGCGGGTCTTTAATTCGCCGTCAGACGTGTTGATAATAGGTCCCATTTATCAAACACAACTTTTGGCCAGATTTGGGAGGCTAGGTTGGAGGGAAGAGGGAAAGACGGATGGAACGGGGATAAGAATGTAACTATATGAGTGTGTGCAGAAGAGCTGTAAAGCGCAAATAGATCTCGGGGAACGGAAGTGTGAAAGGCACATGAAAACATCAGTTTGTAATCTCGCTCCTGAAAGAGTTGGACATCTTCAAAGGGACTCAATGAGATGCAAGGCAAGTTCAGGGATTTACTCTGGTAGTTTTGCTGGGGTTCGGCCCCAGGAGAGAGGGGGGCCTCTGGACCATATGTACAGCACATGGCTGGTTGCATCTTCTCAACTGCAGCCATTTTTACCTTTCATTCAAATACCGACTCTTCACCGTATGGTGTCAGGTCTTTATTTCGAGTTTTGTAGCTTGTGGTAGTTGCACATGTAGTTTAAATACAGTAAATTCTTACCTTGTACAGCTGAGTTCTCCTGCTGGTTGCCGTTATGTTCAGACTTCACCTCTGGTATCACTGCCTCTAAAATCAAATATGTCACACAATTAGACCTCGGTACTTTATCAGTAAAACATGGCATTGTTACCTCTGTCTCAAATAAATATATTTACAAATAACATTTTTAATAATAAATATTGTCACATTTTACAACCTAAAATACATCGACTTATTGACCTCACTGAGGGTTTTCTGGGATCCTCTCAAGGTAAATAATACAACAACAACAAAAAACACATTCAAAACCTTGGGGTCAGTAAGATTTTTTTTTTTAAAGAAATTATACTTTTATTCAGCATTAAATTCTTTGCATTAAACTCTTGTGAAAGTCCTTACAATTTCAAATGAATGCTGTTATTTTTAACTTTCTATTCATCAACGAATCCTAAAAAATGTATTATGGTTTCCACAAAAAATATTAAGTGGCACAAATGTTTTCAAGATTGATAATAATCAGAAATGTATCTTGAGCAGTAAATCAGCATATTAGACTGATTTCTGAAGGATCATATGACACTGAAGACTGGAGTAATGCTGCTAAAAATTCAGCTTTGTATCACAAGAATAAATTACATTTTAAAACGTGTTCAAATAGAAAAGTTTTTTTAAATTGTAATAAAATTTGACAATATTACTGTTTTTACGGTATATTTAATACAGCCTTGGTGAGTATCAGAGACTTCTTTCAAAAAAAAATCTTACTGACCCCAAACTTTTCAATGGTTTAGGGCTGGGTGATATAGCTAAAAAATGTATCAACGATATAATGTTTCATATCGTTCGGTATCGATAATTATTGACATTTTTTATAACCTTTTTTTAAAACAAAGAGCAATAGAAAAAAAACTGTTTAAATTCAACCACTGTATTTTTAAATTAACCCAATTTATTGAGACAAACAACAAATATTTTGTTTTAAAAGTCGAAAACAAAATTAAAATTAAACCAATTTCTAATGTTTTATATGCAGATTAAATGGGTCTTAAGGAAAGTTTTGGCTTGTCTCCTGAGGCCACAGGAGGGCGCAATGAGCAAAATAATGCAGCGCATTAAATTGCCAACG
>NW_015505270.1:1991181-2027903 GCF_001515645.1 Sinocyclocheilus grahami | reverse complement strand
GAGGCCACAGGAGGGCGCAATGAGCAAAATAATGCAGCGCATTAAATTGCCAACGCAAAGGAAATAACTGTCTATAAAAAGAAAAACGTGCAGTACGTCTAAATTAACTCATATAAATCAAACATAATTTCGTAAATTGCACAAACCAATTATGAACAAAACGGCATCATGTATTTATGCATTGCTTAATACAAAGAGCCGAATCGCCCATCACACAGATTGCCTTTAAAAACATATGAGATGCAGTAAAACGGAATAAACCTCCACAAATTCGTGACGCGTTTTCTAAAAGTTTAAACCGTTTTAACTAATGGCTTTCTATACATCTCTTGTGTGAGACGTGAGAGCAGCAGTCATATTTGTCCGTCTAAAAAATGCACTGAATATGTGTTCTGTGTGAATGGCTTGGCTTTGGTTTTAACCTAATCAAGATCTTCTACGCATTGAGCTTCTATATTTCTCTAATATTTTGAATGAATAACGCAGCAGCGGCGCGTCTTGTGGGCTAGACTTCTAATGCTCCACTGACGATGCTCCCTGATGCACTCCTAACATTTGATTGAACTATTTTTGCATTCAAATGCAAATGTTTATTTTAAATTGGACTAATATTCATCATCACAGGCAGGCACAGCACTCAATTCAGCATGTGTTTGTGTGTGCAGTCTGCGTCACTCATAGCACGTGCCTATATTGTGCGCTATATCGAACATTTTTTCTATCGTTATCGAAGAAGGTGTACCGTCGATAAATACCGATACCGTTTTATCGCCCAGGTCTAGGTAGTGTGTGTATTATTAAAAAATAAATACGTACATATATATTTTAATTCACGTTGTCTACCTAGTGCAGTTGAGTTGAACTGCTCTTGGAAATAATCTCTACAACAAAGGCCATGTTGCAGAGATAAACAAAAGAGGAAGTAGCTTTATCTGAGCAGAGATGTGACGTAACAGCAGACCTTCACAATATGGATGTTTTTCTAGCATTGCCCTCAGATGAAAGGCAAAAACAAAGGGAATTTCTCATAATGAATTTGTGTCTAATCAGCCTTGGCCTAATAATTGCTCCAGCAGACTTGCAGATGTCTTGCAAATGTACCATTTTTTTTCGCCATTCAAATTCTGCTTCTGTTAAGATATTCACAATTAAACAAGTGTAATCAAAACAACAGCAAGCGATTTAGGGAAAATGGTTTGGCCTTGATAAGTGTGCGTATTTAGAGCGTTTATGATAAACATCAGTCTCCATTTCCTCAGCTGAGATTATGATCCTAATGCATTGCTAATAGTTATGACCTAGACGGAAATACCAATATCAGCACAGACTAAAAAAATATATGAGAATGAACAGAAGGTTGAACGAAATATCAATGGACAAACTGAGGGAAGTTCTGAACAAGCAGATCTTTAAAGATACTGTGAGAGAATATCACAGAATGTACTGTAAAGAGAAATTGTGTATGTGAGTGTATGTCCAAGCAAGGTACGACGCAATGAGTTTCCAGCGTTACCTCAATTTTCTGTTGTCAATTAAAATAAAAATGCAACACGATCTTACACATCAAATATGTTATATTTGGCTGTGAAGGTGTAAAATCCACAGCCTGCTTTTTCAGTATTCTGGATATATTTTTCCCATTCATTTCTCGATATACAGTCAAACCAAAAATGATTCAGACACCAGATATAATAAAAAAATTGTTTTCCTAGTGGGTGCAGGACACTATAGTTAATTTAAGTAAGTGAAGATAGCAAAATAAAAAAATATCCTCAATGAACCGTTATAAGCTTTGAACCAATCTAAAAAGTGAAGAGAATCTCAATTCTTGAATTCTGAGAGAGAATTTGAACCAGAAAGTGGTCTAAAAAAATATGAAAATCCTCTTTTCTGTTGGATAACATCTCATCCCAAAAAGCATTACAAACTGATTCGAATCACAAACAACAAACAAATATCAAACCACTGAATGGAAGTCATTAAGAATTAAATATAATATATTTGAAATTTTTTCAAAATAAGAAAATATATATAAGTGTAGGGAAACTGACTCAATTGATATTTGCAGTGCTTCATGGGAGTGGACGTCACTGCTAAGCATGGTTCTCATTTCAAGTGATTTATCTGATTGGTGGATCTCTCATCAAGGTTGTGTAGTATGTTTTTTTCACATGGAGTTCAACAATTAAACAATATCATTAGCCGCTTTTCCACCGTCTGGCAAAACCATTCCGGTCTGTGTCGATCTGGGCCAGTCGGCATTAATATGGTATGGTCTTTCTGCTGGCTAACCATGCTGAGAATTCTGGGCAGAGAACCGTTCCTTACTAGAAACATTTGGCACGACGGTGGAAAAGCGGCTAATGATAAACAATGTCAGAGCTCACGGTAGAAAAACTGAATGAGATGTGTGCTTCAGGAGCGCTACTTTTGATCTCATAATTATATGGAGCAGGATTTTGGACCAATCAGATTTCATTGTAGGCTTGTGGCAATGAATCACCTGCAATTTTGCACAGCCCTACTCTCAAGTGGCCAAGACAGCAAGTGTGGTATTGGGACAAGCCATCTGTGTCCTAACCAACCAAATGTGACACGATAACTAATAAATGACAAGCCTACAATGAAATCTGATTGGTCCAAAATCCTGCTCCATATAATTATGAGATCAAAAGTAGCGCTCCTGAAGCACACATCTCATTCAGTTTTTCTACCGTGAGCTCTGACATTGTTTATCATTAGCCGCTTTTCCACCGTCGTGCCAAATGTTTCTAGTAAGGAACGGTTCTCTGCCCAGAATTCTCAGCATGGTTAGCCAGCAGAAAGACCATACCATATTAATGCCGACTGGCCCAGATCGACACAGACCGGAATGGTTTTGCCAGACGGTGGAAAAGCGGCTAATGATAAACAATGTCAGAGCTCACGGTAGAAAAACGGAATGAGATGTGTGCTTCAGGAGCGCTACTTTTGATCTCATAATTATATGGAGCAGGATTTTGGACCAATCAGATTTCATTGTAGGCTTGTCATTTATTAGTTATCGTGTCACATTTGGTTGGTTAGGACACAGATGGCTTGTCCCAATACCACACTTGCTGTCTTGGCCACTTGAGAGTAGGGCTGTGCAAAATTGCAGGTGATTCATTGCCGATTTTGTGTAGCTTGTCAGTGATCTACGGCTGTGTGTAGTAAATGCCGCTCCATCTGAAAGCACGTGCTGGAGATTTACTACTAATCACAGAAGCGGCTTTACTATCGAGATGCGCATGAAAATCGCATTTGATTTTTTGCACAGCCCTACTTGAGAGCGTGTGTATTCGACAAGAAGTAGGTGCACAACACTGTTCCAGTATATATCCTTGCAACTGCTTTTTATCACTTAACTAGAAGCACCATATTTACTTTATTTTTAAGTACAAAGTATTGAAAATCAAAATGTGCAAGTTAACTTGCAAGTACTAAAAGTAACACTTTGATGTAAATCTGGTAATCAAAAGTTCTAAACATTTGCGGTCAAAAAGGAAAGACATCATGTGAGTAGACAAGTTGTCAAATGCAAAGACCGTAAGTGTGAGTATTAGGACCGACCCAGTGTTGTGCGTGTGTCAGAGCAGAGCCCCACCGTTGAGACTCATGCGAAGACTCTCAGGAGATGTGGCCTGTTTGAGAGCCTGTTCCACCTGCTCTCTCCTCTTGGACTCAAACTCCAGAGCCTCCTGCAGTTTCCTCTTCGCCTTCTTTTCCTTCTTCAGACGCTTCTGAATAGTGGCTGAGGGCGAGAAGAAAGACATTTGAACAAACATTCAAACGTAAAACACTTTGCTCGTTCAGCATGGTGTCTGAAAACACAAGGAGACGCCAGCGCAAACTCACGTTCACACATTAGAGACTTGAAAGTGCTCATTAGCACTAGCAAAACAAAAACATATGGTGCGCTACGTGCAACAGCTTTCAAAAAGGATATGTAAAATTGCAAGGTTTTTAGATGCTCAGATTAATAAACTTTAAGGAAATGTGTCCTAGTTTGTGGTGTTTGCTAGGACATCGCTACTACCATTACGCATATTCAGGGTTCAGGGACTCAGAATAAGCAATCTAATAGCACTACTAATAAAATAATCAACCTACCAATGCACATTTATGTGGCTAACACAACAGCTGTACGCCAACACATCGTGTTCACACAGCACAATCCTCTGAATATGTACAAACATAATCAACTCTGTGTATATGTGGATTCACAGCAATTAACGGTCTTTTGAAACACTCGCTCACTTGCAGTGTTCCTTCCTCTTCACACTTCTAATTACTTGCCTTTTGATTGGCCAAATCATCCACCATATAACAGTGCACATTAAAAGAACATGAAATGCTGTAACAGCCATGGCTAATAAATTATTGAGGTGTTTGTACATATTGTCAGAGTTGTTATCCAGCTGAATAATTGGCTTAATTTCTTGGCGCAAACGCCAGGAGTTGAATTGGCAGTAAATCCACTAGTGACACGGTTTGGTTGTGATGTAGAGAGGGAATTGGCGGCGCGCACTCTGAGCTTTTTCTGAGTGTTCGTCATGCGTTAATGTGTTTACTAAAAAAAAAAAGAAGAAGAAGAGGACCGGAAGGGTTCGTACACATAATGACCAATGAATTTCCATCATTTTTTCAGTAATTTGTGATTACTGGATAAGGCTTAATTTATTTATACTATTGAAACGTACATTATTCTTTTTACAATTTCTATGACTGTGGGAATGCTGGACCTAAAATATTACTATTATATCAAGTATTATATGATAAAACGCAAGTTCAATTATGATCCACCTTCAGTCTAATCGAGTGTGTATGTACCTCGGCTGTGCAGTTCAGAGGTGAGTTGTCTCTCCAGACTCTCTCTCATCTCTCTTTCTCTGTACAGCTCCATCTTTAACTCCTTGCGTTCCAGTTGCACCTGTTTCTCCTGCACACGGGCATTATCCACGGCCACCTTCAGCAGACCCTGAGCCGCCAACACAACACAAGACACACTTGATTTTAATACACACATAAACATTCACAGTTACTGTAAAGAGCAGTGGTTCTTAACCAGGAGGCCAGGGCCCACTAGGGGGCCTTAGCAAACTTCCAAGGGGGAGGCACATGATGACTTAAAATTATGTAAATGATGTTTATTATTATTACTACTACTACTATAATTACTTTAATAATAATTATTAATATAACTAATAATGAATTGATATTGGTAGTAATGTATTAAAACAATCTAAATTCATTAAAATGCTAAACAATAGGAGAAATATAAACTGAAATTATATTTAATATTTTTTTTTCCCCCTCAATAACTATTTTTATTGAAGAGCATACAGTTCTTGAAACATCTTGAATCATAAAATGGGTTGTGGTTAATCAATTTTAAAACGGCATATGAGGATAAAAACATAACTTCACTTTTTAATCTAACAAACGTGAATAAAAGACACACTGCATGTACCTGGATGTTAGTGAGCAATGTATCCACGGAAGAGAGGCCATCTGCAAACAGGAAGGGAGCGGGGAAGCCTGGAGGAAGAGTCTGAGTGCCCAGAGGAAGCTTCTCGAACCCTGGTTTCTGCATGGGCAAAGCTAACTGAGCCTCGTCTGACAAAACACAGAACATAATGTGAACATTATGAATAGTCACGCCAGTGTTTTTAGAAAGTTAGAATTTATATTTAAAGCATTTATTAAATTATATATATATATAAAAAAAAAAAATTGCTATTCAGTTTAGCACCATGAAAGTTTCATTTTGTAAAATAGTGGTCAGCTGAGTTTTTTTGATAGCCACAATAAAAGAAAAAAAGATATCAGTTGAATTTAATCAATATTTGATATTACTAAAAATGAAAATTAATCAATATTAAAAAACGTATAGTGTTTTTCACAAACAAAGAAAATTTTAGAAACATGACTAAAAAGGAGCTAAATGCTGTAATGAACAGTAAGTGCATCGGGAATCATATTTTCTCAAAGACCAAGTAGAAAGGCAAACTCTATAAAACGTTCATATACCATTTACTTTCTTTAACAGTTGTCTAATTTATATACTGATATACAATCTATATATAAATGTATATATCAATATATTAGTTGATCACTACCGCAAAATCTATTGAAATTAAATCGTTTTTTTTTAAAACGTGAATTGTGTAATTTCTGTGTCACCAAGCAGAATTGAAAAGATAAAAACATTTCCCCAAACATTCTCCCCGTCTTCCATTGGTCAAACAATCAGATAGCTCCGCCCCCAAACTCACACTATTAGCTGCTGCCATGTCAGGCTGCTAAGGACACTCAGGAGTTTTAATAGTCCCACAACTAGAAAAATCAACCTACAAATCACTTACTTAGAGTCCCTGCATAACAATCAGGAAAAATATAATAAAGTATTCCAACTTCAAAAAATAAAGAAACTCTTTACCTTGAAATGAGTTTCATGCAGCCTACAAATTAGTTTCACAGAGGATGAACTGGCTATAATCAAAGCGAGGGTTTACCGTACACCCAGAAACGGTAAAAGTGAATATCTCTCAGCAGGGAAAAGACAAACTTTACAGTGCATTTCTGAAGAAACTGAAAGCTGCTGTGTCCAAACCTCCGTATAGCAGTTAATCTCTTACTTTTTCACACACACAATCCATATTTTACCCACAAGCCCCATAGGCAGCCCCTCCCACCCACAGTGCCAGGCCACAAACTATAGCCCCACTGCAGCAGCAATAACAGATAGAACTGGGACTAAATAAGAAAGAGCTTGAGCGGTCATGATTCACCCCGGCTAATCTGGTCGGGGCCTCTCTCCACGCATGTTGACACGGCCCGTCCAGGGCTCCCTACGCAAGACAAATAGGACGGCTGGGGTGGGAATTGTGATGACAGTGTATCACGGGTCACATCGATTTCCCCGCCGCGCGCTCTCCAGCGCCCCACCAGATAACCCTGCACTCCTTTCTGCCCATTGTTCATACCCCACCTGTCCCACCAGCCATAAATTTTCCCCCTTCTATCCTCGCCCCTGCAAAGGGCATTAAAGAAGAGAGGAGCCGAGAGAAGGAGGGGAAGAATTCACCCTCCTCCTCCTCTCCTTACAGCTTGACAGTGTGTGATTAAGTTTTTGGTGCCGGCTGAAAGTGGCGAGCAGATGAAGGTCACGCAGATAGAGTGTGAAGAGGAAAACGCGCGAGAGGAAGAAGGATAGGGTGAGAAAAGGGGTGAGTGGAAGGGGACGCTGGAGAGAGAGGTGTGAGGTGAACTGTGAGATAAAGCTGGAGGTGAAGACCGCAGAAATGTTTTGCTGTTTCCTACGTTCAGCATGAACACTTTGATCGTACGTTTCTGTCTTATTGTGTATGGTTCATCACTGCACATTATTCCGAAGGAAAACATCTACATAATTTAAAAATTTGCTTCATTATATTGCCAGAACAAATCTGTCGTTTCAAACTAATATTTTTTTGAACAATTCACTATTTCATTACACGTAAAGCGATATGCTATATAGCAAATCTCAGCTACGTGATTGTTTATATCAAAGGGGTGAGTGGAAGGGGACGCTGGAGAGAGAGGTGTGAGGTGAACTGTGAGATAAAGCTGGAGGTGAAGACCGCAGAAATGTTTTGCTGTTTCCTACGTTCAGCATGAACACTTTGATCGTACGTTTCTGTCTTATTGTGTATGGTTCATCACTGCACATTATTCCGAAGGAAAACATCTACATAATTTAAAAATTTGCTTCATTATATTGCCAGAACAAATCTGTCGTTTCAAACTAATATTTTTTTTGAACAATTCACTATTTCATTACACGTAAAGTGATATGCTATATAGCAAATCTCAGCTACGTGATTGTTTATATAAAACCTATTTATGTATACTATAGTATCGCCCAGCTCTATATAAAGTTGAAAATATAAGTATATACAACTTTACCCAAAGTTAAAGTGCAATTACATAAATCGATATATACTACAGCAAATCTCAACTGCTTGATTGTTTTTGTGTTCACTATATCGCCCAGCTGTATACGACATTATAAACATTAACATGATTTTCTGTAAAGCTGCTTTAAAACAATGTGTACTGTGACAAACTATAATTTGACTCAGTAGACTGTAGAATTTTAAGAAATCTGTTAAATGAATGATTCCGTGACTCATTTGTTATAGTCACTTGTGTCCACCTACTGGTGTAACAATGTAAATTGCTGAATGAATCAGGAAACGAATCTTGAATTGGTTTGAATTGAATTCACTTAAATGAATCAAAATCCCACGCTATATTCTGTTTTACTCAGAAATGTCACACTACAGAAATAAAATGGGCTTTCAACGCCCTTTTAATGGATAGGTCAGAAATAAGCATCAACCTCTTTGTAGTTCTTTTTGGTGAGTGGATGATTCAAATTCAATCTTGGAGAACTAAAAACTACACTTCCCAGGTCAATGTGGCAGTAGAAAAGAAGGTTAATGGCAGCAGGCTCTTAAAAGCCCTGCCCTCCTGCTGGCCCCTGCACACCTAATTGCAAGTCCCTTTTAAACGACAGATTTATCTTGCTGCGGCTGCTGATAGTGTTCACTTCAATTCATTTTATTCCATCCAGCAAAGAGGGTGGAAGAGCCCTCGGCCCATGACATTTACAAAGTGCCCCCGTTCTGTCTCCTCTCACTGTAATGTGCACGAGTAATGATACCGTGTGTGTGTGTGTGTGTGTGTTAGGCCAAGCACAATGGGATCTGTTTGTTTGTACATGTTGTGTATGTTTGTTTGATAATTTATTTTTCGTTCTAGGCAGAAGACAATACTGAATCTTTTTTTTTTTTTTTTTTGCAAATGTAAACATTTTTACAAGATGCAAGTACTGTAACAAAAAAAAATACCTGAACCGCTGAACAAAACGGATCTATCCACTCAACCCTACAAAACAACACCAACCGAGAGTACGAAGTGAACAAACAGATAAATAAATAAACTAACAAAAAGAAGGGAAGTGCTTTTTTTCTTTTAACTGACCACTGCAATCAATAATTCATTTATCAGACCTTTTATTTGCTGTCCACTAAAAATAAAGACAATATGAAGTTTCTGGAAAAAGCTTTCTTACCGGTTGCAAACAAAGAAACTCAAATATCACCATGGCCACCAGAGAAAAGCAAAAAATGTTTAATAATAAATAAATAGAATAAAAGAAACGGGGCAATGTGTTGTTTTGAGATTTACACCAATTGGAAAGCTTGTTTTAAAAGTGAAATTGTATTTATTAAAATATTAACAAATCATAAAATTAAATAAATAGATTTCTTATTAGTTATTGGATCCTGTAATTCTTTTAAAATGTACTTAGTGCATCAACTAGCCATCAACCAGGTAAAGTGTTCTCGAATGTACGAGAACCTTATCAAATTTGTAAATGCTTTCTCCTCATGTCTCTTCCTCTAACTTTTCTTCTAAAGCTGGTTTTCTCTCAGCGAGTTGTTTGACATAATGTCAGCCCTCCCAGAGACGGCAGATTCTGCCCCCCGTTCCATATGGATGAACAGATGCCGGGGACAGGAACGAGAGAATGAAGGCTATCTCCCTCAGCGCCTTTAACCCCAATGTGCTATTCTTGCCCCCACATATTTGTTAGTTTTTATTTTGTACATGTGTCGGAGGGGACGTCTCTTGAATATTCAAAGGGATCCAATTAGGGGGTAATTTAGTGTGCGTCTACGGCACAGTGTTTTTGTCAGGTACGTGTGTACATGATCACATCCGCGCACCCACACACTAATATAGGTTTGTTTACACAAAGATTTACATATGAAGATCAAGGCACACAACTAATCACCATAATTGCCAGAGTAAATGTTAAAAGATGGGCAACAGCTAATTATTTGAGGTTGTTTTGAACTGTGAGGTACTCTTTTAGCACTATATTAATAATGTCATGAGAAAGGAAATTAGTGACAAGTGTATATAATGCTGCAGTCTGAGCAAAACGTTGTAGCTGCTGACCTTTTTTTTTTATTTATTTTTTATTAAATCAGGTCAGGATGAGGGCTGTTTAGGAGTCTCTAGGTCATATTCCATCCCTAAATCAAATGAAAACAAGCCTTTTAGTATCATTTAAAGGGATAGTTCACCCAAAAATGAAAATTAGCCCATGATTTACTCACCCTCAAGCCATTCTAGGTGTATATGACTTTCTTCTTTCAGACGGATCCATTTGGAGGTATATAAAAAATTGTCCTGGCTCTTCCAAGCTTTATAATGGCAGCGGGCAGGTGTTTCTGTTCAACAGTCCAAAAGAAGTCCTATAAAGCGCATCCATCCGTAATAAAAAAGTGTCCCACACGGCTCCGGGGGGGTGAATAAAGGCCTCTTGTAGCGAATCGATTGTTTTTTGTAAGAAAAACATCCATATTTAAAGGGGTCATATGATGCGATTTCAAGTTTTCCTTTCTCTTTGGAGTGTTATAAGCTGATTGTGCATAGATAAGATCCCTGAAGTTGCAAAGACTAAAGTCTCAAAACCAAAGAGATATTCTTTATCAAAGTTAAGACTCTGCCACGCCCCCCTAAAACGGCTCGTTCTAACACGCCCCCACATATCTACCTCACTATGTGGAAATATTTGCATAATGCCGCCCAAATGTTCACGCAAAGAAAGAAGGCGTGGTTTCAGTAACCGCAGTTAGTGTTGAAGCAGCATGTCAGGGAGACGCTGTGTGTTTCTAGGCGAAAGCAAAAGCACTTTATTTGGCCTTCCGAAAGTAGATGCATTTAGGAATCTTTAAGATGACTTACAACAGAACAGCAATGCATTTTATGGATGACCGTTTCGTGAACCTAGGAGAGGAGGTAATTATGCCTTTGCTATGACAATCTGGCACTTCTGAATCAGCTACTGTAAGTATGTTTTATTATTAGTATTTGCTATTGACTGTTCAAATGCGAAGTTTTGCGCGTGTGTGTGTGTGTGAGAGAGAGAGAGAGAGAGAGAGAGAGACAGGGTCACATCACAGTGGAGTCAGCTGTCTTAACCGTGGCTTGTGTACTGCAAACACATACCAGCTTCATCACGGTGTCTGTCACGCGACTCTGTTCCCGTTTCGGGCTTGAACTGATGGCAAAACTAATGACATTATTTACTGTCTTTACATTTATTTTGAAAGATGAAGCTCGTGATTATGGTAAGGGGCATTACATTTCCGATGAGTGCTTGCGGTGTTCGGCCAATCACAATGCACTGGGTCAGCTGGCCAATCAGAGCAGACTGTGCTTGTCGGAAGGAGGGACTTTGTAGAAAACTAAGCGTTTGAGAGAGGCGGGGCATAGAGGACCTACAATAATGTACAGTATCTGAAAAATAATGTGTTTTTTGAACATTAAAGCATGTCAACATATTCGGTTACACCAAATACACAAAATAATGATCTTTAAAAAAGCATCATATGACCCCTTTAAAACATTATAAAACGTAATCCTAGCTTCCGCTAACTGTTGTATGCGTGTTCATTCTGGGTGGATGACATAGGAGATATGCGTGGCGTATGCACCGGTGAGAAGCGACGAACGTGGAAGCAGAGAGGAGAGAACAAAACAAAACACCGGTCACGAATTAGAAGTACAAAACGAGGATTTGTAAAGAAAAATGTTGGAGGATTTCGATATAAGCCAAGAGGAGACTGGTTTTCCTTTGCTAAAGTAAGGAAACTTTGCTTCCTTTGCTCCTGTAAACAAACATTGGTTTTCGCGAGACTAGCATATTCTCACAGGCGCTTACGCTACGCATACGTCCTACGTCATCCACCCGGAATGGCTTCCGCGTACGACAGTTAGCGATAGCTACAGAAAAGTGGTTATAACATTTAAAATATGATATGTTTCTTACAAGAAGAAATCGATTCGCTACAGGAGGCCTTTATTCACCCCCCGGAGCCATGTAAAACACTTTTTTTATTATGGATGGATGCACTTTATTGGACTTCTTCTGAACTGTTGAACAGAAACACCCAGTCACTGCAATTATAAAGCTTGAAAGAGCCAGGCCAATTTTATACAGTGGTGTTAAACATAAGAAATCAGGAAGGGGGCCAACACTTTTTCACACCACTGTATATATATCGGATCCAATCAGAGTTATTTATTTATATATATATATATATATATATATATATAACTCCGATTGGATCCGTCTAAAAGAAGAAAGTCATGTACACCTAGGATGCCTTGAGGGTGAGTAAATCATGGGCCAATTTTCATTTTTGGGTGAACTATCCCTTTAAGACTGTGTAATGATGTTAATATAATGGCAATTAAGCACATTTTCTTCTACATTTTTATTACTGTAATATGTCCAGATGTTTTTTTATTATTATTATTGTTGCAGTTGTAAATCCCATTACTCTCATTTCTATGTACTTAAGTGATCTAAGTAATTAAGCATACATGTAAGTGCAAATTATATAATTAAAAAATGTAAATGCTAACATGATGGAAAAATTTAGGATTTCATTCAAAATATTATTTACATTTTACCTTTTTGTTCTTAATTTGCCACCATACAGTAGTAATAAAAAAAATATTTTTTTTGCATTACTATAATGAGCATTTGAGAGAAATATTTAAGTCATGAAAATAATGTTAGAATACAAATGATCTTAATGGTCCTAAAATATGCTTCATTTTCTGTTTCTATTCATTTGTGGATTAAATATGGCATGTTTTTTGACCTGTGAACAGGTGAGATTCGCTTGGTCTCATTTGTCAGCTTTTACTAAACATCACAATGTCGATCACATAAGGTTAAGTGAGCACACACTTGTTCTAAACAGTTTGTGCCTGTGGGAAAATGATTGGAAGGCAAAGGTTAGAGGAGTTTGTATTTGTAATTAAGAGAAATCAGGATGGGGAGGAAAATGCAGGAGAAATAAACCAAAAATAACTAAAAATAGAGATTAAGAAAATGGGGAAACTGAGAGGAGATCAGGCCTTCCACACAAACTCTGATAAAGCCTTAGCCCGCTAGAGAAAAAAAACTTGAGAGAGACAGATCGCCCCTCTGTTAGACATTTATTCCCAACAAGATGGCAGTGTTTGACAGGAGGCGCCGGGGGAGCCCTAAAGCATGGGGATCCAAACGCCTGGGAGGTATTTATAGCTGTGAGACACAGTCCAATCAGAACCAACTCACAGAGGAGTAACACGACGGAAGAAACTCCTGGATGAACAACCTCGCAGATTCACAAACGTACAGAGATGTGCATAGTCCTCAGTCTAAACAATTACCTGCAATTTATATGAAAATAGAGGGTTTCCTAAGGAACTACTGTATTGTTTACAACAGTAAAGGTGCAGTCACATTTACAGATGCTTTGCGAAATGCAGGAGAAATCCAGTAATTTCAATAAGAATCCACTGAAATTGGGAGTTTCGCATGAGGGCAAAAAACATTCCGCTTATGTTCAAGTTGGCAATGCAAATTCGACGCGATGGTCAACAGAAAGCTGCTGTGTGAGCCGTGCTTCATATGTCTATGCTATTGATAGTGGAAAAATATACCTTTTTTGCTAATTAGACCAGTAAGTAACCACCTAAACTAGCAACTGCACAAATACACACTAAAAGTTTTGTGGCAGCCTATGCAACATTCACATTTTCACATCTTCATAAATGAAAAAAATCTATTTAAACTTACTGGTTTGTTGACTTGCTATAACAAAAATTCAACAAAGCACAGAAACTTCCTACCACTAAACCGCAAGCTGCATTACCGGCACAGTCAATGAAAGCGATACAGCGCATGAGTCACTCCCTATCACCTCTTAATTTCGTTCTTCAACTTCAAATAATTCTCAGGGGTTACACTTCCAAAACTTGAGGTCCATGGGGCCCCTGATTCACTAGAGCGCGGAATAACAAGCTACATTAAAACCAGGCCCCCAAAAGGAAATGCACAAAGCACTTAATGAGCTCAACCAAAGCAAAGGACCAATGTTCGTTAGGTAGCCCCCACGATACATACGTATACACAAAAAAGATGAAAGCAGGACAATAAAACCCTAGCAGTAATAGGTTGGCGGAGGAAGTGAATGAGGGGGTATTAGTCTATATTACATTTTAACAGCCATATGCAGGTTGGACCGCAGAACATGTCTGGGCCTTTCTGGAAGATAGAGAATGGTGGGAATGTAAAATGAAAGAATAGTTGGTGCATTGAGAGCTATAAAAGTGGCACTGCATTGATCTTTGCCCTGTTTGGTTTGAATATTCTGAAACTGGAAACGTACAGTGGTTTTTAAAGCTTAGATTGATCAATTTAGCAGAAAAGCCAACTAGTAATCAACAAAGAATTGGAGAACTAGAAAATTAAACTATTTTTGACTTTTTTTCCACTTTCACAAATGGGTGTAAGAGAAAGTAGACCGGCAATGATGAGAGTTAAGGAAATAATATGAACTGGACTCAAACCTCGGTTTCCCAAGTAAGCGCTACAGCTCAATGTGTTACAAACCACAAGGCCATGGTGGCAACAAAATTTTAAGATCTACAAGCATCAACATATTCAAACTTTTACCAAGTGTAAAACTCCTTTTTAAAGAACGACGTAGACTAAGAACAAGCAGAACTAATTTGAGTGCATTTTCGCTTAAGTCTACAGGAAAGGGCAATTTAAACGAACAAATGCACCTGCAAATAAACAAGTAAACAAACTAGAAAAGAGGCCAGGCTGTGCTTTCCTGACACTCCAGCCCCGTATCTAATGAATATGTGTACATGAAATGAGCCTTAATGAGCGCTTCCTTCTCCCCCAATTAGCGTGTGAAGAGCGGTAGGTGGAATATTAAATGAGAGGAATACTAGGTCAACATCGCAGCCCTTAACCTGCGCACAGGAAGAATGGACCTGCGAGATAAACGCGTCTCAAGGGACACTGAAGAGAACCCGAGAAAATTTCTCTCTTAAAAAATAAAGGTCATGCCATAGAAGAACCTTTTTGTCTAAATGGTTCCATAAAGAACCTTTAACATCTGAAGAACCTTTCTGTTTCACAAAAGGTTCTTTGTGGCGAAAGAAGGTTCTTCAGATTACAAAAAGGTAAGAAAGAGATGGTTCTTTAAAGAACCTTTGACTGAATGGTTCTTTGTGGAACCAAAAATGGTTCTTCTATGGCATCGCTTGAAGAACCTTTTGAAGCACCTTTATTTTTAAGAGTGCTGCAGTGCAAAGTTCTTTCATTTTCTTTATTTAGAAATGAGAAATCATTTGTAACTTTATCTAGTTTTACAGGATGCTGTAACTGATCAGAATATGATTTGAAAAGGCCTTTAGCGTATTTGCGTTGAGGCTAATGTAAATGCTATTGTATATCTGTATAAAGGTTGAACTTTTACATGTATGCTAGCATATAAATCTTGTATTATAATTATAATTACCTTGTTTCTGGGGACGTATACTATTTATTTTTTTCACACTACAATGAGAACGTCCTCTCCCTCTGATACCAACCGTTAACGACTAGCATTACAATCTAGCTCGCTGTGCTGTAAATACTTGCATGCTTTTTACATAAATACTAAACATATTTTTTAATAGTTTTATTCAAACGTAGTGCCTACTAAACTGTATACGATTTCAGACGCAGCTACTTTTTTCAGGTAGCCTTTGGTTAACAAGCTAACAGTTTAGCCTATAGCTTAGCATAGCGTTAAGTGGTTGAAAAGCTAATTTGATTAGCTCAAGCAAGATATCACAATAAACTAAAGGACAAATTCTTTATATGTGTATGATGTAGAGTTAAGCCTGTGCATGTCTATGTTCATGGCTTTGTTTTCTCTGTTAACTTGTAATTTGCATTATTCAATTCTGGCTCGTGCATTGCTTTCTTTTATCGGTACAACTATCTCTGTCCTCCTTGGGGCAACTTTACTTCAGATGCAATAGTGACACCGCACAAGAGACCGCGCAAGCCTGAGAGACAAAAACCTGTTCCAACTCTTCCCTCAGAACCAGAGCAGAACACAAGCACCTGTCCTCACCCTTCTCCTCCTCTCTGCCTTCATCTGTGTGTGTGCGCGCGGGAGAGAGGAGGAGATAGAGCGCACATCATTTATCACTTGTGTTCTCGTCCAAAAATGTCGCTTTTGTGGGGTGACTTTCAACCGTGCTAACCTTGCCCCAAATTGCTAACTGTAACGGTTTACTTTTTCTTTCCAACATGTCATTGATTTTCCTCGCCTAATATCTGTTCCTCATCGTTAACACAAAGAGAAACACTGTGCGCCGCGAGCAGACCCTCAAACCCTCCAGCCGGAGAGCTCTCGAGGGCCGCTGGGGCCCCGCAAAGGGTCTTGGTTTAATTAAACCATCACAAATGCGCTTACAACAGCAATCAACCTAATGATCAAAAAGGGTCTTCAAAGCCCATGGATGGTCCCCTTTGCACATATCTGAAGGAGGAGCTTGCGAATAAACAAACAAAAATGAAGATTAAAAATACGAGGCTCGAAAAGCCAAGCGCTTGCTGTTTGAGGCCTGATCCCTGACTTGGAACGAGGTAAAGCGATCGTTTCGGTTCCTTTTTCGCTTGTTGTGACTTATTTACCAGCACGCTTATCTCAAAGGGCGAAACAATGGCGCACATTTCTATCAGAAATCATTACAGGCCATTTCAAATCATTTCCGCGCAGCTAATTTCATAATAGCGGAGGGAAACATTGATTGTAACCAGATGCTACATATCTACTCTGTGGAAAACTGGACCGAGCAATTACGGAGCAGAAGTCTCGGCCTACCCATGCTCCCTCTCGCACACACAAACGTACACTAAGTGCTTCTATAGCCAAAGTGCTTCACATCAGCTTAACCCAAATGCATTAGCACACTATCATACAACACGTATAGACTCTGGGCTAGACTTTATGTGTAGAATGAAGTGATTTCAGAAACAAAAACCAATGAGAAACACGCTGGTACCTGCACAGCACAATGTCTGGTCTGACATCCAGATTATGGACGTATATTTCATCCTAATCAAGGTGTAAATGAAACATCCTCTCAGTTATGGAAAACAGCCATACATTTATGTAAAGTTGGTCACTTGGTTTCTGCTCACAAAATAAGTTGTCCAATAATTTGGGATTCAATTAACAATAATAATAGGCCATACCTAATGTCATTGATGTATGGAAAAGTGTTCCGTTTACTATTTAATAAAAAGGAATCTTTAATATACCTGCTGCATGGCTTCGTTACACTTTTCTCAAAGGCCTGCGAGAATCAGTGGCCTGATTGTAAGATTAATGTTAGTGTGTGCTAAATGCTTCGCATATGAACCAAAACCCCACCGAATAATATCAGAATTTCCATTTGCTCTTTAAGAAAAGAGAGACCCTGCCTGCAGTGAGAGCAGCTCCTGTTGGCATTCAACCAGCCCTGAGTGAAAGAGAGGAAGAGAGGTAAAGAGAACGAGTGATTTATGGAGAGCTAGAGAGGGGGTTCACTCGCTAAAGTCCCATTGAAACACAGTGCTCCTGGCCCCGGGCTTCACCATTCATCACCACGTACCACCACGTCACTTTGTTTATCATCACTGACACACACACAGATACACACACACACAGACAGACAGACAGAGGCTAAACAGTGTTTAAAATTCAATGGCCCTTTCGTGAGGATTCAAGAAAATGGGCCCCCCGAGTAATCTACATTTGTGAGTCT
This sequence comes from Sinocyclocheilus grahami, assembly GCF_001515645.1. Classification (NCBI taxonomy): domain Eukaryota; kingdom Metazoa; phylum Chordata; class Actinopteri; order Cypriniformes; family Cyprinidae; genus Sinocyclocheilus; species Sinocyclocheilus grahami. The sequence continues at coordinate 2,010,164 of NW_015505270.1, read as the reverse complement.
CTGATCTTTTCAACTTTAGGTTGTTAACTTTAGATTTGAGGTTGCAAAGAATTTAAAAGAAAATGAAGGTGCAGTCACATTTACCATTGTTCGGCAAATTTTCACAGGCAAAATCTAGTCTTTTCAACCGAAATCCATGTGATTTGGAATTTTGCATGAAGGCAAAAGATTTGTCAGCACAGATTTCACATCAAGTTCAAGTGCTCACCAACAGAAAGCTGCTTGCTTGGTTTAAAAATTGTTTAGTGTTTGTGATTGACAATGGATCTCACCAAATTTTGCTAATGTGACTAATTTTAACTATTAAATAGTACCAAAAGAAAGGGATGTTACAGTAAACATTACATTTTAGGTGTTAAACTGCACTGCATGTACAGTGTCATTGCCACACAATTTGTTCTACAAATATAAATGATACCTCAAATTACGCTGCTTTTAAAAGACATGCATGTTATTTTTTTCTGAGTGACTAGACTTTCACCTGTCAGGCAATTAAAAATGGGAAAAATCCCATAGACTCAAGTCATATGTAGGGGACAGAATGTCATAGAGACTTTTTGAATTAGGTCAATAAGCAACATCCAGACAACCACCCAGAACACACTAGCATCGCTAGAGTTTTGGACAGGCAAACACTCACAAAATATAAAAATGGGCTTTTCTGATACACATGTGGTTCTAATATATTAAACGGTAAAAAATTAAATAAAGATAAATAGGTATAAAAATGAAGATTAATAGGTTTTAAAAAATAGAAAATGAGGATATAAAATAAAGGGGGAATGAATTACTGGTCAGTGAATAGACACACACTAACAAGAACTGAAGAGAATTCATACCAGCATGTAATGCAATTCCAATTAAACAGCACACTGTAGAATTAAACTAGAGCAGACATATTTGATATAATCATGGCCAATCTTTACTAAGTCAATCCTCTCAGGTGTTCAGTGTGGCCTGTGTGTGTGTGTGTGGGTGTGCATGTAGGTTAAACTGACGCTCAGATTGGATAAAGTAGCGCAGAAGTCTACTGATACGCATTTGAAGATGTGTGATAGTGAATTTGGACTATCCTGGAATGAGAAGGAGAGACAAATAATAATAATAGGAGTCTTCGTGTGTGAGTATGTGGTCAGTGACCTAAATTTCCTGGCTCCTGCATTCTTTTCTCAACCCTGCAGTAAATGCGGCATGCTGCACTTTTAAAAACAAGAGTCGTTTGCTGTATTCACATATTTATGTGTGTGTGTGTTTGGGGTGGATTCTTTTCCAGACGCATTAATAAAATATGTTTGGAGGCCAGGTGCACACTGAATCTCTTTAAGAGAGCCTCGGGGCATCTTTGCATCGTCTCCTCCCAGCAGCCCTGTGTGTGATGTGCGTTAGGGGCCACCACCTGCTGTACCAACACACACTCGCACACAAGTTATGCAATGGTGCCTACACACACACACCGCAACATTCAAGATTCTCACACACACACACCTGCGTATCATTGTGTCATAGAAAAACATTTTCTTATAATGATGAATTACGCATTTAGCTGCACTAACAGCTCTCTTACACTCATCTACTCACACAGGCCGTAAATATGAACTTCATATATGTTCAGTTAAGCTCCTAATTAAGCCATTAATTAAAAGAGAAGTGTTGTGATGCTGATATACTGCCAGTCTAAACCAACGGGGTGTAAATTTCACTAACGAGCATCAGTCCGCATTAAAATGTTATGCGAGATGTCAATACACTCGGCAGCGTTAAACCGACATCATCAAGGAGTCAGCTGCGTTTACTACATTGTTCCTGAGACGATGTTTATAATGTGCTCTACATCTCACATCTGAGTGGTGTGTCTTCCACATGGGTTTTTGTATTGTTACTACAACAAATAATAATTGTGGGATTGTTCTTTGTTTTTATGTGCACAGGAAACTTTCAGTTGCACACAGGAATTTGAGATGTATAAGGTGAAATACCTATGTATTCAGTTTTATTTTAACATGTTTATAAGGCCACCCAAAGTGACTTATGTATATGTGGTTTCAGTTGTTTCAGCATTTTTCTGTAAATCTAGATGAAGTGAAAAAGTTATCGATAACTCCTGATTAGTTCGTAAAAACGTTCATACACAGATTTCACAAACAAATTTACACATTACTCTGTAAAGCGTTTTTACTTTCATTGAGGACAATGAAATTACTTGGCACTGCAAACTTACATTGCACCTTAGGATACGGTGTTCATTTACTGCTGCATTGCAAAATTTCACTAGTGAAATCCAGTAATTTCTGTAGGAATCTGTGTGATGGGGAATTTAGCAAAATGATGAAAAATCCCCACCTGCAGATTTTACATAAGGTTTATCCGACACAAATTTGTTGCGTTGACTGACAAAGTTGCGACAGAAAGGTGCTTCATGCATCATTACAGTACAGACAATGAAGCTTTTTTTTCCCCCAATTTCTTTTTTTTATGTGAATGCACTTGTATGTGCTGCAAGCGAGCGACACACAGTGGTGTAGACCGTGTTTAGTGCTTCAGAGAGGAACTAACCTTTCTCTTTAAGGATTTTCTTCATATTGATGCCGGTGTCTCGTTCTGGTAGTTCTCCATCGGTCGGGTTCAGAACTGCACACATAAAGAGAAAGCATGCATCCTCATGCTTGTCCCCAGAAGTGATGTAATTCTGACAGTGATGTAATTGCCTCCCATTGGGAGCATTCTGGAACGTTGTCATTTATTAAAAAACTACTTGTAACGTTTTTGTTTTATGCCTTTTTCATTCAAAAAAAGTTTACTTTTGTGGGTGGGTTAGTCTGTAGTCATTATAATTGGCATTATAGAAAACGATCAGTCTACAGTCTGATAGCATTTAAACTAAATGAGTATGTGTGTCTGTACTGACCCAGGCGTTCAGGACTCTGTGTGTGTGGGTTTGGGGAGCTGGACACACTACTGCTAGGGTGAGAAGAGGGCTGTGATCCGGGACGAGGGGCTTCCTCCAGAGATGGAGCAGGAGACGGACTGTCCTGTACACACTCCTGACACACACACACACACACACACACACAGAGAGATTCAGTTCACATATTCTTTACAAATGACTCAAACAGGCCTGCCATTTTAAATAGAAAAAAGTAAAACCCAAATTTTGTTGCTGAAATAAAATAAATGTTACCTAGTAATAAACTAAAACTAATAAATATCATGTAGATATATTTTTAAAAAAATGACACAAACCTTATTAACACTATAAACCTAAAGTGAAAACAGACAAAAATAAAATCAAATTCAAAATATTAACAAATATCAATACAAAAATAACAGTTATGATAATATGATTGATTTAAAATTTCCATCAACATTATGATTTTTTCCCCCACAAATAAAATCTCTTTAATATTTCTTCTAGACATCAATGAGATTACATGGAGTCTCCTGCTTCTCAGGTGTTTCTCCTGAGAAAAATGCCCCTCACAGACCTCAACAATATCTCAGAGTGCTCAGATTTGCTAGAACATTTCTCATCACATTCTTCCAAAAATAAATTCTCTTTCTCTTCTATACAGCAATTGCCTCATTGCGTCTATTTATTTTTCTAAAGGATTTTTAAGAGAAACATAACTAAGAAGTCCAGTAAATCTAACCAAAATTGTATTTTTTTTTCACAGTAAAAACACATTCTGTGCGTTATATTGTGGTACCCAGACAGAAGCTATTGCTACAGTATTTTAAGTGCGTTTGTGTGTGGCAGTGAATATCTATATAAGCGTGTGTACTGTACGCCTCAGGCCATTTCTGCATCTCCGAGAAACACACAAGTGTCCTCCTCCAGCTGTAGATTGACTCACACACACTCTCCTCTCAGGGGGAACATGGCAGTAAGATAACAGATAGTGTTTGTCTTTAAAGTCTGCATCTAATATTCCCTAACACGTGCTCCGCACGGACCCAACAGAACATTTATTCTGTTATTCCTCCTCGGAGTATTTCGAATCAAACTCTCTCTTGTAGAAATTAAAGATGGTTTGGTATACAGCTCTCTCCCAGGTGTTAAATGGCTCGTAGAGCGAGACCGGCTCGTATCTACCATTTCATCGGAGCAAGACACCAATCCGAGGGGATCTGCGGTTCTCTGACTGATGTGCTGTGCACGCGGTGAAAATGAGCTGACTCTAGCTGAGAGATCTGAGCGCACATTAGAGTCCTAATGAACGACTTCTCTGCATTTGGCCACTGAAGTCTCAACTTTGTGTCTGCGCGTGTTACCTTGATGACAGTCGCTCCTGCTCTGGACAGGGGGCTGTGCATCTGAGCAGCTGCGGCCATGTTGGCGATGGTGTTCAGGTGGTTCATCTGGTTCATCGCCATGGCAACGGAGGCAGGCGGCAGACTGACGGGCAGCAGGGGGTGGGGCATCATCATAAACGGCAGGTCCAGCCCTGAAAGACCACAACAGAGAGAGGGAGAGACTGTTTATATGGAACTTAGTTGGTAAACTGCGATGCAGTAATCACTTCTGTTGTCATAGTTTTCACATGACATAAAATCCTTACAGGAACACCCACCCAGAGGGCAAAACTAAGACAGTGATATTAACACACCATGTTAACTTGCATGTTAAGCATTTTCCAATAGAAAACTAGTATACAGAAAATGCTTATTGTAATAAAACCGTAATACTGGAGGACCAAATTCAGCATTCAGATTATTAATAAAACATACTATGTACGGGCAAGCAGATGAACCCAGAACATGAACGCAAAGTTTCATTCATATTCTGGGCTCATCTGCCTGTATATAACATGCATCATCACAAAAGTTGAATTTGATCTTTTAATATTGCCGTCTCGATACATTAGGGCACATTAAGTGTTTTAGATTGTCCCGCTGTTTTAGTGATTGAAATACTGCAGCAGGTGCTGTAGGACTTGCAGTTTGTTCACATGTCCTTGTGTTTCTTCTTTCGAGAGGTGATCTAAATATTTGTGGCTTGAAACCGATGGAAAATTGACCAGCCTGTGCTGCAGTTCTATGGATGTTTTGCCCTCCCGGTTTCTGCGCCAGTCATGTGGCTGAAAACTATGAATATTCATTTTTCTATTTTAAATGTGATGTTAAAATACTATACCAAAACAATCTCACCCGCCTGACACATCAACACTGGCTCAACCAATGGCATAAAGTTGGGGGCAGGACTATCCGATTGTCTGACCAATGGTAGACAGGGGCATGTTCAGGAAACATGTTCGAAAACTTTCATCATTTTTACAATTCCACAATTCACCTTCAATAAATGTTTTGATTCATTAGAGATTGATTAGTCAGTACAGCTTTGTTATGCTAAACAAGAAAATGAATTTTTAATTTATGTATTTATGTAGCACTTTATACAATACAGATTGTTTCAGTGTCACAGTAATAAAACAGCGCCAATTTATGATTATTTTAATTCATTTTTGTTTTTCAAATAACTTCTCTTTTATGGTTAAGTACCTGAGATTGTGTAGGTGAAGGAAAAAAATAATATAACTCATATTTTACAATCCAGTCAAATGAATCAAATCAATGTTTTCCTCCCAGTTTCACTCAAATTATGTCACATTACAGAAGTAAAATGTGCATGAAATACTGTTTTGTGTTGTCTTTAAAAACAAACAGAAATGAAAAACACTTGATAGTCATGAATACACTACACAGTGACTTGGATAACAGTCTAAATGGGCGGCCTGAATGGGAGTATGCAGTGAAGCAAAGAATGAATGACTAACATGATGTGTAGCTCAATCGGGCCGAGCAGAATCAATACACCTGGAGCTGGTGCTCAAGTGAATGAGTGGATGTGATGAATGAATGACTCACGGTTAGCCAGGAGATGACTCTGCTGTAGGGAAGAGAGATGAGACCCTGACAGGCCGTGCTGAGAGGAGAGGCCGGCGTGAGCCAGACCATGCTGGGCACCAGAGGAAAGGGGGGACTGGAGTTTCTCTTTATCCCAGGACGACTCGCTGCCGCCTGGGGACAGCAGAGAGATAGAGAGGGAGATTGAGTGAGAGTCCGGATCCCTAAACAGAACCAAAACTCCACATGTAAGCACAGAGACAAGACTGGGATCTCGCCATTCTTTGTAAGTGGGAAAACTTGAAAAATCAGCAGTGTATCAAATACTTATTTGCCCCACTGTATATGGGTAGAAACCAAAACCAGGGCTTTTCTTGTTCTTTTGAAATAAAACTTTTGATTGGTACTATGCAAGTATATTATAACATTCAGAATCATGAGACTATAATTTAAAAGGACATTATTTGATCGAACATAATTTGTTCAAAAATATTATTTGATCAAAAATACAGTAAAAATAAGATACGGTAAAATGGTTTTCTATTTTAATATATTTTCAGCAGTCATTATTCCAGTCTTCAGTGTCATTTCATGATTTTTAAAAAAATTATTCAAATATGCTGATTTGGTGCTCAAACATATTATATATTAATATATAAATTAATAAAAAACTTGATTATAATCAGTATAAAAATGAAGCCAATTTTTTATTGTATTGTGACATTTTCATGACATTTTCCCATTATTTTAAATTGTCTGAATGTTTTAATTTTGAGCTTGTTTAATTTAGCATTAGTGTAATAAAATGTTTTTTTTAATATAAATTAGCAGAAATTCAAGTCCGAACGACATATACTATCATGATGTGCATATAAATACATTGTTGTATTATATTAATTTAATATTTTAAATATTTGCAAAAAAGAAATCATCCTAAAATAGGCTAAAGAGAACAGTTGTAAGTGAAAACTTATAGAGGGTGTTTTAAATTGGGGATTGGGATATGACGCAGGCCAGATTCGAGCCCATGTTCCCGCCAATCTGACCGCCTCCACACCTACAGACAAAACTTCTGCACAAAATCCCATCTCTCCCCAGGCCGTTATAGAGTTAACCCCTCTGCCAATCACTCCGAGCTCATCCCAGAACACATGACATCTGGGAATTAATCACTGGAATGAAATGCAGCAGAAAAGCTAGTTGCAAAGTGCCATAAAACAACTTAAGTTGAATTAGTTGAGAGAGGAGGGAGAAGGAATGCAAGCAGAGGAGAGGAAATCATTGTCTAATTCTGCCTAATAAGCAACGGAGGTCCTACGAGTGATCCAGCAGATGGTGTTTTTGCAACAGATTGCAGTGAGTGATTCTTTTAATAATAATACGAATTAAAATCTCTCTCTGTAGAACTCGGGGGCGCCGTTCATCAGGGAGCCGTTTGAATGAGCAGGAAAAAACAGCCTGATAAAGTAATGGCTGTGCCCAAACACCTGAGGCCGAGTTGAGAGCGCGCGTACACACGTGTTTGTGTACGAGACGAGCGGTGCAGACGGCTGATGAAACACAAAACGATGAGGGAAGAACCGTGCGTTCATGACATTCGATATCAATACTCAATCCATAAGCAATACGTGTCCTGTGTAATGAAGTCGTAATAGGATGTAAACTGCTTTAGAATGAATTCTGAAGCCATTTGTGAGGCCCATCAGTGCATAATGATGCATAGATATCACTGTAATCAGTTTTACTATCCCTTCAACATCAAACTGAATGTTACAACAAAAAAACAATGTTATCCACACTGTATTTTTCAAAAATTGCTTTGTAATCTCCTAGAATCGGATTCATGTTTAATAAATACTCCGCCTCATATTTTGATATTCAGATAACAGAACGAAGACATGTTATGTTTAAAGTAACATAATTTAGAGTAATATATATATAAAAACAACCAACAGATACAGAGAAAATAGTTTTTTTTGTCTTTAAGAGAGACGTTAAGAGTGACGGAGAGCAAAAGTGTTAGCGTTGCAAATGCCATATAACCTATATTTGCTCTTGTCTAATATAATTCATTTCTGAACATACAAGCCGAGCTCTGAGGTCACGTAGTGTAGGTGCTAAATAGCCAACAGGTGTTTCTTCAACTATGGCCATTTTTAGCTCTGTGAACTTAAATAAACTCTCTTAATTTGTCTACTAACATTGTTCAAGAGTAGATATGCATATATCATGGGAGAATTTTGTTCTTTTTTTCTGAAAGTTTCCACCACAGTGTAATTTCCATCACATCTCAAATGATGTGTTTCATAACATTCGCTGGTGGAAATGACATTCTACATTTTGGGGGGAAATGGACTCCTTTATCTTGCTAAGGTTTCATAGCATTTCCTTGTCAGTGTGAGCAGTTTTTGCATGCTTTTACAGACGTTGCAAATGCCATATAACCTATATTTGCTCTTGTCTAATATAATTAATTTCTGAACATACAAGCCGAGCTCTGAGGTCACGTAGTGTAGGTGCTAAATAGCCAACAGGTGTTTCTTCAACTATGGCCATTTTTAGCTCTGTGAACTTAAACTCTCTTAAAACATACTTTTCACACTCTAACTAGTTTATTTTTATTTGTCTACTAACATTGTTCAAGAGTAGATATGCATATATCATGGGAGAATTTTGTTCTTTTTTCTGAAAGTTTCCACCACAGTGTAATTTCCATCACATCTCAAATGATGTGTTTCATAACATTCGCTGGTGGAAATGACATTCTACATTTTTGGGGGAAATGGACTCCTTTATCTTGCTAAGGTTTCATAGCATTTCCTTGTCAGTTTGAGCAGTTTTTGCATGCTTTTACAGATTCTATTATATCATTTTTCACAAACAAAGGAACTGATTAAAACATGAAAAATAGGGAAGTAAACACTGTAGCCAACAAGGCACTCAATAATCTGGGCAGTTTGTGTTCAGCAATAGTGACCGACTTATGGAAGCCTGTTTCCGCCACTGAATAAATTTTTTTAATTTGTAATTTTTAACTTTTTCTCACAATTCTGAGTTTTTTTTTCCACAGAGTTGAGAGATATAAACTCACAATTTTGAGTTATAAAGTCAAAATTGCATGATATAAACTCGCAATAGCAAGTTATAAACTCAGAATTAGGAGATATAAACTCAAAATTCTGACTTTTTCTCAGAATTGCGTGATATAAGCTCACAATTGCAAGATAAAAACTCTCAATTCTGACCTTTTTTCTCAGAATTGTGAGATATAAACTCGCAATTCTAAAAAAAAAAGTCACAATTTTGAGATTTAAACTCGGAATTCTGGGGAAAAAAGTCAGAATTGTGAGTTTATATCTCACAGTACTGACTCGCAATTCAGACTATTTCTCAGAATTACACATTTATATCACAATTAAGACTTATAAACTCACAACTGCGAGTTTAAATCACAATTCTGAGAAAAAAAGTCAGAATTGGAAGATGTAAACTCGCAATTCAAAAAAAAAAAAGTCACCATTTTGAGATTTAAACTCAGAATTCTGAGAAAAAAGTCAGAATTGTGAGTTTATATCACAATTTTGAGGAATAAAAAAAGTCAGAATTGGAAGATGTAAACTCGCAATTCTAAAAAAAAAAAAAAAAAAAAAGTCACCATTTCGAAATTTTTAAACTCGGAATTCTGAGAAAAAAAGTCAGAATTGTGAGTTTATATCACAATTTTGAGGGAAAAAAGTCAGAATTGGAAGATGTAAACTCGCAATTCTAAAAAAAAAAAAAAAAAAAAAGTCACCATTTCGAAATTTTTAAACTCGGAATTCTGAGAAAAAAAGTCAGAATTGTGAGTTTATATCACAATTTTGAGGGAAAAAAGTCAGAATTGGAAGATGTAAACTCGCAATTCTAAAAAAAAAAAAAAAAAAAAAGTCACCATTTCGAAATTTTTAAACTCGGAATTCTGAGAAAAAAGTCAGAATTGTGAGTATATATATCTCGCAGTTCTGACTCGCAATTCTGACTATTTCTCAGAATTGCAAATTTATATCACAATTATGACTTTATAACTCGCAATTGTGAGTTTATATCACAATTCTGAGAAAAAAGTCAGAATTGGAAGATGTAAACTCGCAATTGCGAGAAAAAAAAAGTCAGAATTATGAGATAAAAAGTCGCAATTACCTTTTTAATTTTTTTTATTCAGTGGCGGAAACAGGCTTCCATACCGACTGGATATAGTGCAGCATAGTTTAATAATTTTAAATTTGTCACTTATGTTTGTAACGTTGTGATTTACCTGGTAGCTGGTTGGTTTTGTTAAAAAAGATTAATTTAAAGCCCTATGAAAAAAATTAACGGAAGAAATACTTCCAGAATACCGCTGAAAAAGTGGACGGGCACTGCTGCACTTTATTACACAAATGTGTTAAATGGTGTCAAAAGTCCCGGTGCCATAATAAGGTAATACACTTTTGCTGGTCACAGATCTTATTTCTGTACTACTACAAAAGTGAATGGAAAAATCCTCTGGGTTTTTTGTTGTGGAAATCAGGGTGATGCGAACTTCTAGGTTGAAAGTGATCTATGTTGCTATGTTAGTCTGGACAGGATTACTGAGTGTAAGCGTGTGTGTGTGTGTGTGTGTGTGTGTGTGAGAGAGAGAGAGAGAGTGTGTGTTTTAATGAACTGTTTAGGTTTTGGACATGTTACCGACATTAGTTAAATTGAGATTGAAGAAAATATTTTGCATTGTGAAAAAAACAAACAAACAAAAAAAAACAATGACACAACCTTTAAATGGTATGATCTTTTTTATTATTTTAATTTGGTTGTATTTTATTTTTATTATTATTTCTTAAAGTTTTTAACACTACTTAAAGGCTTAATATATAATGCATTACAAAAGTAGTTTTAATGCATTAATTATGCTTTGTAATACACAGTATAATACACTGTATTATCTCATGAATAACTTTAACTATAGTTATAATACATGATTATACTTATTGTATCTATTCATTGTTACACCTTCAGAAATTATAATGCATTAAAACGCATGGCAAACAAACCTTCAAATATTATAATGCATTTTAACTTCGGTTACAATTATTTATGAAAAGATAATAAAGCATTACAATGTACATTATGAATACATTTATGATGAATTATACCTAAAGGCTTCAAGTAAAGTGTTTCCAAAGTTTTCATTAGATTTTTAAACTTGGTACTGATATGTTTAAGGTCTACCTCATCTCGAGTAAAATGCAACAACAGTGTTGAACATAACCTGTCTGTATTGTGTTGCATGTCAGTGCACACCGTCAAGAACCAATGGTAAATATACAGTACACTGAGTTACTAGCTGGTAGGGTTGTGACGGTGAGGAAATTTTCCCACCGGTTAATCGATGTGTGACAACACCGGTAATACCGGTATAACCGTTGAGGTGGGGTTAGTTCATTTGAGTTTCCCTCTTTTCTTCGCTTTCAAATGGCTTGTAAAAGTGCCGTGCGCATTTTACTTTCACTTTCAAATTAGCGGCAATTAAATTGCCGCAATTCGGCGTCAAGCAATTGTTCATTTGAGTTTTCCCTCTTTTTCTCGGATTTTTTGGCTTTCAAATACCTTGAAAAAGCGCCGTGCGCATTTTACTTTCACTTTCAAATTAGCGGCAATTCAGCATTGATTCAATTCAAGCAACAACAACGTCAAACTCATAGAACTTTTAACAAAACGAATAAAAATACACCATATATGCCTAATAAAATAACAAATTACTTAGGTATATAAAACTGAAAATCAGCAACACTGTGGAACCAAATAAATAAGAAACCATAGAACGTTTATTAGCTAAACGAATAAGAAAGCTTGGAGGCACGGCATATACACTTTGATGTAAAATAAAATAAATAAAATACACAAAGTTTAAATAAAGTAATCAGCAAACACGGTGAAAGAAACGAATGTTCAAAAAAACTTCCAACAGTCAAAATCTAAAATATTGCCAAACAGGCGCCTTTGCATTTCCTTTCTAAACAATCTTCTGCCATTGTCTTGTCTTTCTCACCTCACTCTTGTCAGTCAGCTCGACTCACTCTCCTCCCGTGATAAATAAAATCTGACTCCTGCTCCGTGGTGCACTGTTGTTCGCGCACGGTTCGGCACTCTGCATTGAGCATTTCGTTTTTAAAAGTGTTTGTCCTCTAACTGAACTAAGCTAAATTATTTTTGCTACTATAAAAAAATCTAAATTACGGTGGGGGGCGGTAAGCAAATGTTGTAACTGGCATTGCGGCTTAACACCGGTATAACCGAAAACACCGTCTATCGCAGCAAGCCTACTAGCTGGAAGGGTCAGAGAGTACGTTTCAAACAACAAACCCCTGAAGTCATACGTGTTCACCATGTATAGCAGCAAAACTCACTGTGTTGCTTTGGTTCTGCCGTCTATTTAAAACTAAACATACTGTGTGACACACACACGCATTCATTAATATCATTATGCCGGCAAACCTTACAGTCTCATACACACAAACACACACACTATATATAAAGTTTTAAATATTTGTTTCAGTTTGTTATTTTAGTACATCAAGTTAAACTAAAAATGAGGAAATTATCTTTGTCAACTGGCTGATAAAAATGACTTTTTTATTTTATATTTTATTTTTTTTATTGCAGTTGACATTTATTTTATTTCAGGTAATTAAATATTTTATGGGCTAAACAAATCTGGTTATCAGGATTTAATCTGGTATGTTGGTTGATTGATCTGATATATTGCTAATTTGCTATACCAATATATTAGCCAAAATATTAATCTAACTAGTAGGAATACACAGTATATCAGTGACCATATTGGTATCAACCAATAATGGAATTTTTTATAGTTTATTATTCATATTGTTTGATTAGGCTGATAAAGGAAGTCAGATATAAGCATAATAATTCATATTTTTGAACACTGTTTTTGTATCTGATATCACTTGAAACTTATGAATACGATGTGTGAATGTTAAGTTATTGATAGTTTTCAACAGGCAAAAGAGGACTGATTTAAAACAAGCCATCATATTGGTTATTGGCCATAACACAAATACAGTATTTAACAGGATCTGCCAAATTTTGGTGCATCGCTAAAATTGAGAAAAATTCAGATATAAAATTCAAATAAATATTTTGATAATTGAAATGTAATGCTCTAATATAAATTAAATCTTGCATGAAAAGGCACCTGGTTTTAACCCCATTAGAGATTTTATTTGAAATATGGTGCAGTATGTCATCTGACATAACTGCCATCTTTGAAGTCTGAAAGGATATCTTGTCTGTGTGTAACATACTGTTTCAGACATGGTTTACAGTGTTAAGAGTGACATCTGTGTCGGTCTTACATGTTTTAAGGTTAGGAGGCTGATGGCGGTGTGCGTACATGCATCTATGTGTGGCAGCGTGTTTTCAGTGCTTTGTGGGGCACCCACTGAGTTCTCTATATCCATCTACACTGTGCCAGACACCTTTCTGGCTGGCCTCCCCGCAGTATCCACCCTGCTCCGCGCAGATGTCCCCATACACACCCTGACACACCTCACACACTACAGCCCCCCTGAGGAGGACAACCTTCACGGCTATACATCAGTTTCAGCTGCCATGGAGATGCGACATCTGCATGGATCTCCATTCAGTCCCACTGTATGTGAATGATCTGCACTGTGCGATATGATGCAAGCAGGTAACAACACATAATACCTGCTCTGGAATAGAGGACATAGGACAGTATAAGAGGGTGGGGGTAAGCTGTGCCACTTTCAGATTGCCCTCTATGTAAAGAGAAATGAGGTCAAACTAATATACTTATTCTTAACTAATATACTTATATCTCAGGATGTCTGCTATCAACTCAATTTGAAGAAAGCATCTATAATTTAAGGCCATAAAAATCTGATCTCTCAAAAAAACTGTCCAGTGACACAACTTACATTAGTGGCAAGTTGAATCATTGAGGGAAATATGAACCATTTTTGTTTTAAATAAAAATATGAACACAGATGGGGATAAAAACAGTTTACTAATGCACAATTTCTTATTTGTAGCTAGTGACAGTTTCATAGAATTACAATTCATAACATCTCTGATATATACTTTTAAGCCTAAAACAATTTGCCACCTGCCATTTAGAAAATTTACTTAGGTCAAAAGGTTTTTTAATTCACGTTTTTTCCTCAAAGCACACATAGCTGTATGTGATGGGTCTTTTCTTAATATATGGTCACATGATCAAAATAATGCACAGTTTACTAGATTACAGGGCTGGCACATCTTGCCCCACGAGTATAATGACTACCGAGCATTCACTTTCAGGCCAACTACCTTGAATTCCATTACAACACATTTTCTATTTTAATAAAGCATGCTATGCTGCTGCTGGAAAGCACTTTGACAAGTCAACCTCAAATATGCTCCTGTTTCATGTTGCACCTAATGCAATACACTGCATCTAACTGTTAACATCCATTCCAGGTCAGTTGGATTGATTCAGTGCAGAGCAACGGTAAATCTTATTAGGTAGAGCGACTCACTCGCAAACAGCTCTGTAGAAGACATGTTAAGATGACTAAGAAGACACAAAAGCATGGATGTCTTTACAAGTTTATGAATACACCTCCGCTCAAAGCCCCATAGGAAAGCACGGAGCTTTGAGTTTGGGGTGCAAACAAAATATATTTACACGGAATAACAAAGAAGTAATAATGAAGAAGAGCGATCAAGGGGGAAAAACATAAATTTTAAGTCATTAATTCCCTCCCTGAACAATGAGAGAGCAATCCACAAGAGGCCTGATGTAAAAGTGTTTGAATTGAAAGTGAAAATGATTAAAGAGCTCTTTTAATGAAGCGTTAATTGCTGTGAGAAGTAGGTAGAAGGTTGGAGGAGATGCACTGCTTTGACAGGAGTGAAAGCTACAGCAAAAGCCCATTTCCTACACTGATAGAAAGCTAAACACTGTATGAGATAATTTTACTGATCAAGGAAAAATTCAAGTGAACCAAGGACAGAGCCCTGGTGAACACAAAGTGACAAAAAATTGGAAAATGGGAACATGGAAGCATCCTAAAAACCTATGTGAGCTTCTAGATCTACATGCTTCAGTTTAGCCTTAATTCAAAGTAATTGCACTAAGTGCAAACATTTTTGATGACATATGCATGAGAACGTCTTCACATGTTTTACTTGTACACATGAGACCCATACATTTTATCAGAAAAAGGAAAAGTTAAAGTGGACCAAGGACAGAGCCCTGGTGGACACCAAGAGACAAAAAGTTGGAAAATGGGAACAAGGATTAATCCTAAAAACCCAGGTGAGCTTCTGAATCTCACTGATTCAGTAAATAAATTACTATTCTTGCAGAGGGCTCTCAATAATGAATGTCATATTTATACCTCCACCTTCAGCTGAATATTCAACATCTCATCATCCTCACTAACTGAGTCCTATATTGTGTTTCTCATGGGCCTTTTGTGCTGCATAAGATGGCACAGTCTTTCACTTACCCTTATCACAGACACACATTAATGGCCATCAGAGAACTCTGTTCTCTTTGAACGGTTTACGGCGACTAGCCTTTGATCATAAGTAGTGCTCACTTCACAGAAAGCCTGAAAAGATGTCTCTTTGATATCTCCCCGCGTTTACATATCAATGAGCGCCACAGAAGATGGGGGCCCAGGCGACTCTCTTGTGCCACGCTTTTGGGAAATGTGGCTTAAAGGATATGTGTTGAGCAGTAAATGCATACATTTGTCAGACAATTTTGTAGATGAGGTTGAGTAGCCACCTTCATCCATAAGCAAGGACTCGTCAAGTGTTTATCCTCTATAGACCATGCCTCATTTGACTGTTTTGGAGTGGAGAGCCCCACATCTTTATGGGCTTTCATTAGATGTCATTTTGAGGCTTATTTGAAATCAATCCCCTTTCGGACCCTCACGCCAGCTCCGGTGTCGGCCGGATGAAAAATGAGGTGGGGCAATGGGGCTTCGGGCGGCCCCCCGTCAGTCCTGCTTGGCCCAGTCTGTTAATACAGCATCATCTGGTCGAATGGACGGGCAATTCCCACATCTCATTACTGACAGGAACTGTGGGTCATTACGCGGGATGGATTCCCATTAGCTGAACCGAGGGTTTGAGACTAAATACAGAAGCTTTGGACACAAGCATATACTCGCAAGCATTTTGTTACATACTCCTCAGCCACTCTTAACTTGTTCACACACTTCTGGATGAGAGGAAGGTGAAAATGACTTGAGAGAATTTATCTACTTTGAGCACTTCAAGTAGACAGCAGCATTTTGAATGCATTCAAAAAGCATGCACTTAGAGGAATCGTTCACCCATAAATAATAATAAAAAGTTTTTATTTTCTTACCCTCAAGTTGTTTCAAAGCTGCAAATTGTTTTTTTTTTCTCTATAGAATTCAAAAGTAGAAATGTTTCCAAATTAGTAATGCAGCTTGTGCCTTAGTTGACAGTTCATAGTAACCAGGGGATGTGAACTATTCCTTAAAGTCTGTCCTTTAGGGTAAATCCTTATAAATTGAGACACCTCAATGAAAGCAATTTAGGGGCATGTTTTCCCCAAATGAAATATATACAACATATCTCTCTTATCCCTGAAGAGGAGTTTATTCTCGATGATGCATTAATTCAGGATGACTGCACGGTCATCTGGAAATCAAGGTAGCAGAGAGGCAGTCAGGAGTGGGTTTAACCAGCAGGAGTGCAAGGAAGATGCAGGGGCCGGTGAGTGAGGATAATGCAGGTCCTTCTTATGGTCCGTTGCTATATGAGCCATCTGTTTATAAGACAGACTGTGTCCTGATGGACAGAGTGGGTAATCAATGCAGCTCTGCTCCACAGGTTTATGTATGAACGTATAGTGTTCAGCTGTTCAGCTTCATGCAAGCTTGAGTGTGTGTATTTGCTATTACAATTTTAAAATTCATGACATGTTTATTTATGTGAGTATGCCTCCTTGTTTAGTGTGAGCGGAAATATGTGTGTCTGTTCAAAAGTGCTCATCTCCGGCAATGGTCAGCAAGCAGCTCCTGTCCCTGTGCGGATGATGATTTATGGAACATTAAATTTGGATGGCTGGATCCGGGCGAATATTTCAGTCAGAGGACACAGATTGGGGGAGATTTCTGATAAGTCAGCATGACAGGTGAAAGAGACTAATATGATAACAGCAGACAATCTATAATGTACAGATAACCTAAAACGCTAATGTATGGATAATTTGTAAAATCACATTTACCTCAAAATCATATTTAAATACTTTTTGTTACACATTAACAATGTGTAGCAAAACATGATAATATGATCATGTTAAACAGTATTGACACCTTTCAGTTCCTGATTTTAAAAGTCTGGCCACATGGGGCACCTCTGACTTCTGAATGGCACCTCGCATACAAGACGTTGTACAAGATAATAGTTGATTAATGACCTACTCTGACCTGCCTGAACTTATAACTCATGCAAAATTTATCTACAAGTCAAATATGAATATATTATAATTGATTATTTTGTGTATCTAAGGTCAAACTATAACATACAGTAGCCTTTGGAATATGCAAAAATAAAGTTTCTCAAAGATTAACAGGACTTTTAAAACGGATCAAGTGAGTGGAAGAGAAAAACATTAAAAAAAAAAATTTCAAGGACCAGCTTATGGCTAGCTAGTTGCAAATACTCCAGATGCATTAAGCCATGGTGCTCATGTGGAAGAAATGGGTTCGAGTCTGGCCTGCAACATACCAATTTCCTATCATTCTACACTATTTATCAATTTGACTCCCTAATAAAATGCAATTTTATAAGATGCATGGCCACCGCAAGCCATTATTCGAACCATAGACAATCCATAGTAAGTTCCTCAGAATCCCACAATATGCAAGTGTCCATTTGAAACGGAACATGCAATCACATCTACAGTCAGGTATCATACAGACATTCATTTCCACCAAAATCTTTCTTTTTCTAACACAACCCTGACCCTGAACCCAAGTTCAGAAGGTGAGCTCAACTCTCACAGAGATGCTGGGCTGGAGTGATACAGGAAACTGATACTCCCCCACCTCAGCCACAAGATCAACACTTATCCCTCTTGCTCTCGACACACTCAATATTTTACATAAAACAAAGGGCTAGCCGAGATCAGATGATGGCATTTATGGGAGCTGAGAGGAGGGAGAAGTGTCTCTGGTTACAGCGGAATTATAGATAGGAATGGGGAAACTGTCTTATGGTGAATATCACGAAAGAAACTGTCAAGAAATATCCAGGTCATATTACTAGTTTCAAATATTACACTTGTTCGGGACTTGTCAAGAAGGCTAGTATGTTTAGCTAGTGCTACATGAGAATACGAAAGAAAGAGATGAGCGAGTGAGGCAGTCCTCAGTGGCAACACTAGGACAATCCAATCTGATTTAATAAGAGTGACAGTTGCTCTCTGATGACAGAAAAGCTCTTGAAAGTGTGATGCAAAATGCAAGGATAGGTGAGAGACAAAGAAAAGAAGAAATAAAAGTGCTGACCACTTTGGTAGTTAGGGATTTGCAACATACACAACTCTGAGTCCCGTAATCTCTGCATGTGCGCACTCCCTCTCTCTCTCCCCTCTCTCCCTCCCTCTCTCTCTCCAGCACACACCTGGTTTTTGCTAATGCGGCAAATCACATGGCTGACAGATTCCCGAGCCTGTTTAAATAATGCATGGGATTTCTCTTTTAACTTGTCAGTCGCCCTACAAAAAATATATATCAGTTCTTTTCTGATGTCATTTGTGACAGTGATTCACCCTGACAGTTCCTCATTAGACCAATGAGTCCCTTTTCGTTTTCTCATTCTTCTACCCGCTTTCCGACAAGAAACACATGTTACTCCTTTTTCTTTTTCCCTCTCTCTCTCACCCACTTTTTTCTGGTTAACGGGGGTTTTCGGAGCAGTATTTATATATAAAGACACAATTTCACAGGAGCCCCCATTAACTCACTTCACCCTCCAGTCCTGCTGCAACCGTATTCGCGCAAACATCGTTCTCAGCCTAACACCGAAGCAGTCGCTGAACAAACTCCGAC
>NW_015505270.1:1990292-1990667 GCF_001515645.1 Sinocyclocheilus grahami | reverse complement strand
CCAAACAATGCACACCAATCCAATGTACTTTGGGTGGTATGGCTTGCTTTTGAGGACCAAAACCCAAATATCTCTTTGGTTCCTCAAAGTACCTCAGAACTCCACAGCTTTGGCTTGGAGTATCCAATTAAAAATATCAATAAGCACTGACACTCAGAATCTGTGCCCACATCTGCTTGAATGCCCATCATACACTAAGTTCTGTCTTATGCATATTTGTTTATTAAAGGCCTCATGTTGGAATTTTGCTACTTTTGGTACATCTCTGTGAGCTTTGAGGTCACATTTATGCATAGGCGGAAATCCCGGGGGGGTCGGGAGGGACAGGAGAAGCCACCCCCCCCCCCACCTTCAGTGAGAACCCACCACAATAAG
>NW_015505270.1:1984394-1990235 GCF_001515645.1 Sinocyclocheilus grahami | reverse complement strand
CAGACTATCTTCTTCCATGCCAAATATCTTTGGCCCGTCAAAAAACGTCGTTTTTTGATTCTGTACTCTATTCTTGCGCTCTGGTGGCGAGGGTGGGGTTAACGTTTGAACAGACCGAGTGAGGGGGGAGATTGAAATCAAGCCTATCTGTGCTGACTGCCTGCTGCAGATAGCTCAGGCTTTTTGTGGTACGATCCACACAGTGGAGGAAAAGCACAGATTAGCCGTTTCCTCTTTGAAGTTCTCCTTCAAAAAAAGCAAAAGGCTCACCACCAAGAGTGAGAGGGGAGGGGACCAAAAACACATCTTGCGGGAATGTAAAGAAACAAAAAAGGGACAGGAAAAAGTGCCATCGGGACTTTGAACAAGCAGTGTCTTGGTGGCCCTGAGAGAGAGAGAGAGCGAGGCGAAGAGAAAGAGGTTAAAGTTGTCGGACTGCTTCAGAGGGTGTTTGTTTAACTCCAGGGATTCAAGGAAGATAGATCAGACTCCCTTAACGAGAGGAAGCCCTGTTCAGAAGTATCACCAGGGATACATAAGTGGAGTAGGGCCCAAAGAGAACCAGGATAACGTATCTGAGGGTTGTCCCCCCTAAAAATATGATTAAAAACCATGCTGTGCATTGTAAATAACAATGTTTTATACTTTAAATAATTGTGTAAGTAGTAAAAACAACACAAACGGGGCAAACATGCATTTTAAGTTTAGAAACATTTTGAATCTCACCCTCTCTTGCCTCACAGTGCTTTGGTTCAAATGCCTGCTTTCCTCTTTTACATCACCTACACACACACACAAGTCTGGTGAGCGAGAACAAAGCCAATAGTTGTGGAACTCCAGTAAGTAAGGCTGTCAATGTTATTTTATTCACTTAAACATCGAATGAAGAGATTATTTTCTCTTTAATACAGATGATCCCAATATATTTTTTGATGAGTCCACTATGTAAGCAATAATAACGTTACCTGCTTGACAGAAAGGGTTGCCAGGTTTTTTACAACAAAACCCGCCCAATTGCTACTCAAAACTAGCCCAAACTATCTGCGTTCTGAGGGGGTCCCCCGGTAAAAATCGCGTTCCGGGGGATAAAATACACGTTATTGGGGTCGCTTCAACCCGCGGACATGAAAAACAACCCGCGGCAACAGTGATAAAGTAGCCCAATTCCACAGAAAAACCGCGGACTTGGCAACACTGACGGATAGTAATGTCTACAACGGACACGAGCGCCGTCACGGCACAACCACAACAACTTTAAATTGTCTAATTTGGCACAGTCTCCCATGGTCTCCCTGCTGCACTAATAATAGTAAGCCATTCCTCTGTGTGTACATATCCTTACAAGTACAATTTTATCTGTATTATTTGTGTCCCCTTCAAAAATTGCTCTTGAAAAATTTTGTGTTTATTGTCCCCCCCCAACTGTTAGATGAAATTTACGAATTAATGTTTATGAGCTCTTCGGGCAACCAGTCCTGGCTCGTGGTCCTTTCCGATTCCGCCCCCCCCCCGTCTCCAATTTTGTTTCCTGTCCACTCTATACTGTACTATTCAAATAAAGGAGAAAAATGCCAAAAATTTATTTTAAAAACAAAACATGCCCTCACATGCTTGCAGCTAGAATCTCTTGATAAGGACTAGTTTAAAACTTACAAGCTTCCATATGTTGTTCTTCTGAAATTATTTCTGAGATTGTTTTAAATATTCAGTGCATCCTGGTTACATCTGGGTAATTTCATACATTCTTGGTACTTGCATTATTGAGTATTAGAATTGAAGTTCAGCAGTTGATGATGATGTCAACTTTTGAACGGATAAGAACACATATTGAGAAAATGGCCATTGTCAGCTAGATTGTCACATTTCTAGTGGCAGTCGCATGGAACTTTCAAATTATTTGTGAAGCAGCTGTTACCGGTTACCCACTATGGTAAAATTAATGAATAATGAATGAATGTATGAATATATCCACACAAAGCAAATGACCGCCAAAGAAAAGCATAGTAGTTTTTCCATGGCTAATCATTGTAAATAACTGCATAATAATTATAACATTTCTGACATAATTATCCATAACTACCCATTTTACAGAAATAGTGTTTTAAGAATAACATTTTAGTGCAAACATATTGGTAATTCTCACCTCACGCTCATTTTATAGGCCTATCAAATACAATATCGGCTTAGGTGGTCACATACACATCTAGCTGCAAAAGTTCAAATATTTCAATGAACCACAAACACAAATTTGATCCGAAAACTGCACAGAGCTCCTGTACTACTCTCCACTGAAAAAGAATGAATTACAGTGCATTTAGATAATGAGAGCCAAATATAGACATTCTGGTATAACATTTTTCTTCTTAAATTTGTGACCGTATGGGGACGCGCCCCCCCCCCCCCCCCCATCTGAGAGTTGTCCCCCTAAAAATATGATTAAAAACCATGCTGTGCATTGTAAATAACAATGTTTTATACTTTAAATAATTGTGTAAGTAGTAAAAACAACACAAACGGGGCAAACATGCATTTTAAGTTTAGAAACATTTTGAATCTCACCCTCTCTTGCCTCACAGTGCTTTGGTTCAAATGCCTGCTTTCCTCTTTTACATCACCTACACACACACACAAGTCTGGTGAGCGAGAACAAAGCCAATAGTTGTGGAACTCCAGTAAGTAAGGCTGTCAATGTTATTTTATTCACTTAAACATCGAATGAAGAGATTATTTTCTCTTTAATACAGATGATCCCAAT
The DNA here is from genome assembly GCF_001515645.1 of Sinocyclocheilus grahami. Lineage (NCBI taxonomy): Eukaryota > Metazoa > Chordata > Actinopteri > Cypriniformes > Cyprinidae > Sinocyclocheilus > Sinocyclocheilus grahami. Next base: position 1,987,480 of record NW_015505270.1, on the reverse strand, counting down.
ATATTTTTTGATGAGTCCACTATGTAAGCAATAATAACGTTACCTGCTTGACAGAAAGGGTTGCCAGGTTTTTTACAACAAAACCCGCCCAATTGCTACTCAAAACTAGCCCAAACTATCTGCGTTCTGAGGGGGTCCCCCGGTAAAAATCGCGTTCCGGGGGATAAAATACACGTTATTGGGGTCGCTTCAACCCGCGGACATGAAAAACAACCCGCGGCAACAGTGATAAAGTAGCCCAATTCCACAGAAAAACCGCGGACTTGGCAACACTGACGGATAGTAATGTCTACAACGGACACGAGCGCCGTCACGGCACAACCACAACAACTTTAAATTGTCTAATTTGGCACAGTCTCCCATGGTCTCCCTGCTGCACTAATAATAGTAAGCCATTCCTCTGTGTGTACATATCCTTACAAGTACAATTTTATCTGTATTATTTGTGTCCCCTTCAAAAATTGCTCTTGAAAAATTTTGTGTTTATTGTCCCCCCCCAACTGTTAGATGAAATTTACGAATTAATGTTTATGAGCTCTTCGGGCAACCAGTCCTGGCTCGTGGTCCTTTCCGATTCCGCCCCCCCCCCGTCTCCAATTTTGTTTCCTGTCCACTCTATACTGTACTATTCAAATAAAGGAGAAAAATGCCAAAAATTTATTTTAAAAACAAAACATGCCCTCACATGCTTGCAGCTAGAATCTCTTGATAAGGACTAGTTTAAAACTTACAAGCTTCCATATGTTGTTCTTCTGAAATTATTTCTGAGATTGTTTTAAATATTCAGTGCATCCTGGTTACATCTGGGTAATTTCATACATTCTTGGTACTTGCATTATTGAGTATTAGAATTGAAGTTCAGCAGTTGATGATGATGTCAACTTTTGAACGGATAAGAACACATATTGAGAAAATGGCCATTGTCAGCTAGATTGTCACATTTCTAGTGGCAGTCGCATGGAACTTTCAAATTATTTGTGAAGCAGCTGTTACCGGTTACCCACTATGGTAAAATTAATGAATAATGAATGAATGTATGAATATATCCACACAAAGCAAATGACCGCCAAAGAAAAGCATAGTAGTTTTTCCATGGCTAATCATTGTAAATAACTGCATAATAATTATAACATTTCTGACATAATTATCCATAACTACCCATTTTACAGAAATAGTGTTTTAAGAATAACATTTTAGTGCAAACATATTGGTAATTCTCACCTCACGCTCATTTTATAGGCCTATCAAATACAATATCGGCTTAGGTGGTCACATACACATCTAGCTGCAAAAGTTCAAATATTTCAATGAACCACAAACACAAATTTGATCCGAAAACTGCACAGAGCTCCTGTACTACTCTCCACTGAAAAAGAATGAATTACAGTGCATTTAGATAATGAGAGCCAAATATAGACATTCTGGTATAACATTTTTCTTCTTAAATTTGTGACCGTATGTAAGAAAACGGGTTGCAATTCACCCCGATTTGAAAGCCAAAAAGCCATCCGAAAGATTTGGGCCCAATCCCAATTCTACCCCTTAGCCCTTCCCCTTTCCCCTATCCCTCCGTTTTGCGCATTCACGTGAAGGGGTAGGGGTGTCTCGATTCTCTTTTGGTTGGAGGGATAGGGGTAGGGGAACTTCAAACGAAGTGGTATGAATTATCTCAGTGTAAACCGACTACAGCGGCAACATGGCTGCCCGAGCGAACAAAAAGACACATAAATGTAAGCATTTTTGGCATTAATAAAGATTTTAACGAAAAGTAATCATTTGTTTTATGTTACATTCAATCGTGAGTTCATATTTACGGTCATGTTACTCAAAGAAATGTTTGCAAAAAATCGCTAAAGTTTGCTAACGTCATATGATTACAGACTGCACGATATTGATGTGTGACGTATAGTAGTGGTGTCCCAATTCTTAGGGGAATATTTTCACCCCTATCCCTTGACACTTTGTTTCAAGGGACAAGGGGTAGGGGAAGGGGTATAAAATAGAATTGGAATTGGGCCTTGATCTAGCCTTATCAGATCTGACACTACACAAACAAACACCTATAGTGCTGGGTCTGTGCTTACTGGGTTTCACGGCCCGGGACGGTTGTTCACTCAGCATGCTGACATCCGCAAACAGGAGTGAAATTTGACTCTGTGTGATTCTCAGTTTCCATTGATGCAGTTCTCTGCATCTCTATCTCTCTCATCATCAACATTAGCTCTATCGGCAGCCAGAGTACATTAGAGCATGTGTGATTGAGTGCCAGACAGACGTCTTCTCTCCACCCCTGGCACTGGCTCTTCCTCCTCTCTCTTGCTCTCTATTCTCTCGCCATCATCTTTCTGTCACTACACGCACTCTGTTTCTCTCCGCCTGCATGGACCGAATTCCAAAGTGATTTGTATTCACAGTCTCAAGTGCTGATCTACAGTAGGAGCAGGTTTTTGGTAAAGCTTGTTATGAACTGTCATTGATTCCGATAGAATGAAAAAGATACACGTCACTTCCTGTTTGTTGCTGCCGTGTGTTTCGAGCTTGAGCTCCGTCAAGTTAATTCATTATCGTCTATTTTTTTATCTTAAAATCAATTTTATACACCATTTTCGTTTATATAACGTGTGAATATATCCCCTATCGTATTCTACAACAAAAACAATCAGAGCGCCTTGTTATCACTAGTTTTATTTTGATTTCCTGAGTGGGCTATTAGCATATAGCCCGTTAGCATCGCCAGCGTGGTTGCCGCTAATCTCGGTTACATTGCTAATACTCTATTCACACATATTACCATTGTTTTACTCACTGTTACTTGCTCTAATGGTGGATGTTTGAGTGCAGGTGAGGACACGAACTGGAGTCCATGGAGAAGCAGATCCGCGACCTGGTGGAGAGGCAGGCCCAGCTGATAGAGCGGAGAGCCGCGCTGGAAACATCTCGGGCTGACACTCACAAGTTCGGGGTAAGTATACAGTGTGCTGCTAACTCTCCCACCACCTCTACTCCGTGTGTTTCTCTGCACAGGCCCGGTGCACCCAGGATGCAATCTTCCCAGATGTCCTTCACTCCGGCGCCGGGACACCACG
>NW_015505270.1:1982298-1983314 GCF_001515645.1 Sinocyclocheilus grahami | reverse complement strand
CTGTTCCCCGAATAGTGAGGTAAAAATATAAATTTAATGCAGGATCTAGAAAAAATCTGATTGTGATTAAACCAGAAAAATGTAAAATAAATGAACAAAAGCAATTTTTTAAGTTTGGGCTCCTAAACATTAGGTCACTCGCACCCAAAGCAGTTATTGTAAATGAAATGATCACAGATAATAGTTTTCATGTACTCTGCTTATTAAAAATATAAAAATTATTATATTGGTCTAAATGAGTCTACTCCAGTTACTGTTTATAAGCATGAGCCCCGTCAGACTGGTCGTGTTGGCGGTGTTGCAACAATATATAGTGATATTCTCAATGTTACTCAGAAAACAGGATACAGGTTTAACTCATTCGAAATACTTCTGCTTAATGCTACACTGTCAGATATGCAAAATAAATCTATCATATCTCTTGCTCTGGCTATTGTGTATAGACCACCAGGGCCGTATACAGATTTCCTAAAAGAATTTGCAGATTTCCTCTCAGACCTATTGGTTACTGTTGATAAAGCGCTAATTGTTGGAGATTTTAACATTCACGTTCATAATACAAATGATGCATTAGGACTTGCGTTTACTGACCTAATAAACTAACTGTCACGAATCCGGTCCATGAACTTCCTTCTGCCAGCCATCAGAGGTCACCCTTTCCGATTTCATTGACTCTCGCACTACACACTGTTGCACATCACCCCGGACTACATATCCCATCATTCATTGCACTGATTGCACTCAGCACGGATTGCACACAGCTGTTAACACTGATTGCACCCAGCTGTTTCATATCACTCCCTCACTTTTTAACACTCACTCTGATCCCTTCCCTCTGCCGAGTATTGTTCAGCACTTATCTCCAGATAGCTACACTACAGAGCCCTCATTTGTTTCCCTGCCTTAGCGGTTTTCTCGGTTTCTTATCTTTGCCTGGTTTCCTGGATTTCTCCTTTAGTTTTGCCTCTTTTTGATTCTGTCTGCCGTTCATTGACCTACGCTAGCCCTAGGACTAT
>NW_015505270.1:1979468-1981862 GCF_001515645.1 Sinocyclocheilus grahami | reverse complement strand
TGTGTGTCTGTGTGTGTGTGTGTGTCTGTGTGTGCAGTGATGGTAACATCACAATCTAAATGCACAGTCAGGTGGGGAACATTAAAGACGTCATTAGCCTCAATAAAGCTCAGCAGAAAGGAGAGGGCTGCGTGGGCAAGAACCCATTACCTCAGGTCACGTGCCTGTGTGCGTGTGTGTGTTGAGGTGATTAGATTGTTGAACGCTTCCTAACAGTTCTCTTTATTTTCATATTGTGAATATCTATAGGCTGCGCTGGTAAGTGATTCAAAGCTAATGGCTGTGTAGCCCTGCACAGCAGAAATGTGTTTTGCTGTTGCAGTGGATTTAATGTGTTTGATTACCAGGTGAGGAGCTCACAAGTGATTCTACAGAACTGTAGGCAGGTGCAATAACTCAAACGCAGAGCGTTTGTGAGAACATAGCAAATCTACAAACTAGAACAGTGAAAATTATAATAGATAAGTTTCAAAAGTCAATCATGCATTTTAAATATTTGACAACTTATATTAAAGGGCACATATTATGCCCCTTTTTACAATATGTACGTCTAAGGTGTCCCCAGAATGAGTCTGTGAAGTTTCACCTCAAAATACCCCCAGATCAATTATTATACCATTTTGAAAATGCCTATTTTGAGTGGAAGCAGATACACGCTGTTTTCGTGCCTGTATCTTTAAATGCAAATGAGCTGCTGTTCCCCGCCCCCTTTTCCAGAATGGGGCTGTGCCTCAAATATGTCATATGTCATACCTCAAATACTCTGCCAAATAACATCTGTTTGGTTTTGATTATCATGTATATTGCGCTGAAATCATGCGTTTTAAAGCAATGTCAGTTTAAACTTCTGATATAGTGTTTTAGCGCACACATCTGAAGCACGTGCACAGAAAGCTGTCACACGGCACGTGAGCACTAAACTAAGTTCTCTTTCATATCTTATTGCACTTAAACTGCTAAATACAAGGTTATGTTAAAAACGCGCTACAAAAGCAGTCGGTTATGTCTGTGAAGGTAAAAAGCTGGGAAAGAAATCCCATGTTTATATTAGATCTGTGTATTAAGTGACAGCAGCATAATATACAGTACCTACTGCTGTCTACGTTGTTAATATGGTATAAACAATAAATAAAAACAGAAAATCACTCACTGCTCTTGACTGAATAACTTCTTTAACTTTAATAAGAAGATATTTCTGACTTGAATGCTGTTTTCAAAGGCTCTAGTGTGAAGATAAACATGGCGGATTGTGTGCGGCTCACTCAGGGCGGGGTCTCTGTTAATACGGCGGTGTCAGTCAGCGGCTGTGGGCGGGGCCTAAACAATGTGCTGTCAACACTGCTCAGTGAATCAAAACGGCATGTCTAATGAGACTGATTTGGTTTAATGTGGTTGAAAAATTAAGGAGTGGGTGGATTTTTATTATTGTAGGGTGGTTGTGTTCACACACATTTATGTCCAAACACCATGTAAAAGTGGATTTTGCACGCCTTTGCATTTCCTTTCTAAACAATCTTCTGCCATCATCTTGTCTTTCTCATCTCACTCTTGTCAATCAGCTCGACTCACTCTCCTCACGTGATAAATAAAATCTGTTTTTAAAAGTATCTGTCCTCTAAGTGAACTAGGCTAAATGATTTTTGTTACTATAAAAAAATCAAAACAAGTGGGTGGATTTTTATTATTGTAGGGTGGTTGTGTTCACACACATTTATGTCCAAACACCATGTAAAAGTGGATTTTGCATAATAAGTGCTCTTTAAAGGTTTTCTTGATTATGTCTATGGGGAATGGGAATAGTAATGAATTTAACGACTCCATGGGTTCAGTTCTGAATTTTCTAAACGGTTCTTGTTCCTTACAGATTTCAACGGTACTTTTTTGAAGAATAAATCTTAATTTACTCTTACACACACACATATATATATATATATATATATATATATATACACTCAAACGAACTAACAGGAGGCACGGCATATACACCTTGATGTAAAATAATATAAATAAAATACACAAAGTTTAAATAAAGTAATCAGCAAACACTGTGGAACCAAATAAATAAGAAACAAATGTTTAAAAAAACTTCCGGTCAACAGGCTTTTCAAAATCTAAAATATTGCCAAACAGGCGCCTTTGCATTTCCTTTCTAAACAATCTTCTGCCATCATCTTGTCTTTCTCATCTCACTCTTGTCAATCAGCTCGACTCACTCTCCTCACGTGATAAATAAAATCTGTTTTTAAAAGTATCTGTCCTCTAAGTGAACTAGGCTAAATGATTTTTGTTACTATAAAAAAATCAAAACAACGGTGGGGGGGCGGTGCCGCGGTAGGCAAATGACGTAACCGGTGTTGCGGCTTAACACCGGTATAACCGAAAACACCGTCTATC
>NW_015505270.1:1969517-1979226 GCF_001515645.1 Sinocyclocheilus grahami | reverse complement strand
TGAAAAATTTAAGAGGGTCTGAATACTCTCCGTACCCAGTGTATATATATATATACACACACACACACACACACACACCTGTTTGGGGTTGGCCAGTCTTAAGAAAAAGTCACTAAAGCTTTTTTTTCATTTTATTGATTTATTTATTTATTTATGTGAACAAGTAATATTGTGAAATTGTATCACAATTTCTATTTTAGTTTATTTTAAAATGTAATTTCTTCCTGTGATGTCAAAGCTGAATTTTCAGCATTATTACTCCATTACTTCAGTGTCACATGATCCTTCAGAAATCATTCTAATATGCTGATTTGCTGCAACTGTTAAGAACAGTTTGTTATTATTATTATTATTAATAATATATATACAATTTTTTTTTTTTTTTACTTATTGATTTTTTTATCTATTTTTTTTGTGGAACTGTGGTTCGCTTTTTTAGGAGACTTTGATAAAAATAAATTTCAAAATAGTATAATTTATTTGATTTGTTTTGATCAATTTATTGTGTCCATGCTGAATAAAAGTAATTTGAAAAATCTTACTGACCCCCAGACTTTTAAACGTAATGTATATAATAATTACATATAATTAAAAATGTTTTGCAAAAAAAATTATATATATATATATATATATATATATAGATAGATAGATAGATAGATAGATAGATAGATATATGAAGAGTCATACTTTTTCAATCAAAATTTTGCGTATCTTTGTATGTGTGTGACTCTGACCTGCACTGGAGTTCAGCTCCTCGTTCTCCGACTCAGTACCGTTCTGGCTTCCTGCTCCGTGAATGTTGTTCATGGCCATCAGTTTCATCTTCTGGAATTTCATAGCTTCAGCCATGGCTGCTGCTGTCAGACCTGTACAGCACACACACACACACACACACACACAGACAGACAGACAGAGACAGAGGTTAGTGTACCTGGTAACATACTTGTCCACTTTTACACCTGGTATAACATCCATCTCAGGAGATCTGATCTCAAGTGAACAACCGACCCAAATTGCTCACCTGGTATTAACATACATCTCATGTGATCAGAGTTTGTCAAAGGGAAGCTCTCTGATATGACTTCATCACTTATTACCTCAGTGTGTTGATAAAGCACAAAAAGTCACCGATATTGAAAATCCATAGTTTTGCACGTCCCTAATCAGTACTGGTCGTGACTGCCGCCCACCGGCAGAATGTGGCCCTCTGGAAGAGGAGGGAGGGATCTACTCCCAGAAGGCCCTCTGCTCGTGGTCCTGTGCTAGTGTGTCTATGTGTGTGTGTGTCCCACGAGGATTTCCCAGTGTTTCTCACTGTCTCACACACACTTCCCGAGGTAAACCCTCCTCTCATCAAGGGCTCCTCAGCCCTGGAAGCCATCATCACTCAGCCCAATTAGGCCCCTAATTAATTCAATTAAACAACGGAGGGACACATTAAGTAATTCATTAAGTGACGATGCGATGCCTTCTCGCATTTCTGAAATTTCCCCACAAATCAGGTTGGGAGGAAGTGATGGCCCACGTCCTGTCTCTTTTTCCCCAGGTTCAGACAATGGATGTCACCTTGATCTAATTCATTAAAAATGTAGCCTCCAACGGAATACGTGAACTAGTGCAGAAAAGAAGGCCAAAGAAAATTCCTTTATCCTCACTTTCACACGCTCTGCATGGATTTGGAAGCACAGGGCACTTCTTCTCCCAGAGGGCCGTGCGAAAATTAACAACAGCACTTACGGCTGAAAATGAACAACGACACGACTTTCTGCGATTTCTGCGACAGCCGGCAAGCCAAATAAACTAGCAAATTATTCATACTTCGAAAAATACAAGTTGTGGATATGCTTGACTGGACTGGATGGGGGAGATAAAGGAAAAAAGAAGACGAGCGTCTGAGTATTTTTTCACAGCCAGCCCTGTCTACAGTAAAGTCAGGCAAAAGTGGCAAAAAAAAAAACTTTAAATGAAATGTCAGCAATTACTGCTAATTAACAAGTAAGTGATAACAAATATAAATAATGTATTAGTGTGTGTATGCTTTATTTAAAAATATAAATATGTAATTGTTTACATAATATATGTGTGTGTGCTGTTTATTTATTATGTATATATAAATACACACAAATACAGTATATATTTTGAAAATATTTTACATGTATATACATTTATATATTTATATTATATTTATATTATATATAAATATATTTAATATATACAAATACAATTTTTCTTAAATATATACATGCATGTGTTTGTATTTATATATACATAATAAATATACACTGTGCACACTAGTGGTTAAAAGGATCGTAGTTGATCCGTGATCCGTACGGACCAAGCCCCACGGTTCGGTACGCATGTGATCCGCGGATTAATTGCAAAATGTAACCATAATAGAGTATAAGTTTATCATTTGTTCGTATTTACACAAGCAAGCGAATTTTAAACAATTCCAGAGAGAAAAGGCAAAAGGGAACTTGATTCGTTACTCGCGCACACATGCATTTCAGACGGCACGCGAACACCGATCTGAATCCTCTTCTGAATCCTCTGAACAGATACATACACATGAAATTATGACAAAATACCAATCTCGACAATCATTCTAAATTGAAATATTTTTCTTTTCTTGCTGATCTGAAAAATTATCCGATCCGTGGGTCAAAAACCGTAATGTGATCCGAAACGTGAGATTTGTGATCCGTTCAACCACTAGTGCACACACATATATTATGTAAACAAAAACTTTTATTTTGGATGCGATTAATCGCGATTAATCGGTTGACAGCACTAAATATTAGTAATTATTATTGGTAACTGAAAGCATAATAAAATTATCCAAAACATAATGAATGTTCTAAATATCTAATTTAAACATGCTACTACATGTAATGATAAACTACAGACGAATAAAGCAAACAGTGGTTTTATCGGTTAGTGGTAACATTTCATAGAAGGGTCCTTCTGAGTTTTGTTTCTGGAAAATGTAGGAGTGCTAAAGTGGTGGAGAAGCATCAGATAATTTCCTGTGAGGTCCAAATAAACTGTTCAAACTAAACACGATCGTTTATACAGAATACAAAGAGTAGAAAAATAGTGGAAAAAAGCACTCACAATTGGTGCATTGTCTCAGCACACACACACACTATAAGCCCCCTCCTGCCTACCGATACTATGTCAAGGAGAAGCCCCGAGATCAAACGGCGTACGTAACAGTAATTGATGTTTGAGGAAAGTCACGACCTGCGGAAATGGGAGCCGGCGGATGAAAGCCGAGTGCCGTTTTGCAGGGGTGGACAAACAGATTGCTTATTGTTTGCCTTTCATATGGCCCTTCAGATCTACAAGTCTCTCTGCTTCAGACTCCCGCTTTGAACACTCAAGGTATCACCCCCCTGCCGCATGAATGGAGGGTGCTCGGGCACGTCCTGAGGAGGGGAGAACACATCTATCCACCTTTCCTCGCCCCATACTCCCTCGTTCTCATGATCTGACAGGTCCATCTCAGTCGCTGATGGTTCACCTGGTTTGAACGTGAGGAGGTGAGCCGACGGGCTGGACGACGGCTTTTGTAGTCTCGAGGGGGGTCAGGTATAGGCCAGTCTGGATTCCTCTGCTATGACGTGCCTGAATTGGCCCTTTTTCATACCTAGACAACAATGTCCCATTTAATTAAAGAGTGGTATGAGAAAAGGTAGATTCCGAAGCGAAGGAAAAATTGATCCAGAGGAGATTCTTTTGATCTCAGAGTCAGTGAACATTACATCAATGGATTCTTTTCAGCGTTGAGAGGCTCTCTGTTTCACTGCGTTTAACTTTGTCTGTCTTTACTGCGGTAATGAAACGTTAAAGACCCAGGTAAAAGACATGGAGGCACTCGCACCTGAGATTGCAGCCTTGAATTCTGTTACAGGTCGGCAAATATTGGACATGTCGATGTCCCATGTTTTTGGTTCATTCAAAGGCTAAAATGGCTTTAGTTAGTAGAAATATGCAAAGGTGCTTGTGGATTCTAATAATAATAATAATTGCTGTAAATATAAACTAAAGTATACTTAATGCGTATGTATTCATTGCAATGATAGTTATTACTGAATAATAAAATATAAAAAAAATAATAATAGTTGGTTTTACATATCTGGCATCAGAAAATAAAAATAAAAATGTATTGGATCAGTTTTTTTTTTTTTTTTTAAATTCTGGTCAATCTCCAGCTGAATCAGATATCTCATTTATTTTCGTCTGCTTTTAAAGGTTTTGTGTTTATATCAGATACTCAGCATCTGTTGAGTTTCAATGGAGAGAGTCGCCAGGCTTCCCAACAAATATTTATTCCAGTACTTACTTCCCCAACCAAACATGCTCACAACCCAATTCCACTTACAACGATCCTTACATGCGAAGGGCTTCTGCGATTGTATGTCCACGATCACACAAAAGGGAATGGAGCAAAAAAATAAAGCAGGTTGAGAAAGAAATAGAGAACAAACAACACACACAACATAGATTGCCTGTGAGAACAAGCCCAGAGAGATCATGTTTTCCACAAAGAGGGTCAGTCAAGCACTCCCTCCGTTTCATGCACCGGACGCATTATTGCATTTTGCATTTCTCCTTTTCAGACGAAATGAGGGTAAAAAAAGAGAAAGGAATGGTGTCTTTTCTTTGCTTTGGCAGAGCGTCTCGGGAAAAAGTATCAGATTTGTGCACAAGACATGGAAGGAAAAAACAGGCAGAGCATCTCCTTTGATTCACTGAAGAGTAAATATTACTGTCCAATTTCACATCGAACAGTAAACCGAGAAAGGACAAAAAGGTAGACGAAGGGAGGGCAAAAGGGAGATGGGGGCGGTATACTGTATTTAATTCACCTTTGGAATTTCCGAACGGCGGAACAAGGGATGAGATGAACGAGTGACAAAGGCTTATGGCCGGCGGGCGAAACTGGACTCTGGTGCTTTTCAGCGCGCGGCAGTGAGAAAGAGAGAGAGAAATGGGGCGCAATGGAAGTTGTAAATAAAAGCCCAAATGAATGCTGAGATTTCCGCATCATGACCCCACTGTTTGTGTGAAACCCACTGGAGGACTGATACAACTAAATCTAGGCTGCGTGTTAGTTTCCACCAACCAGAGTTTCCTCCCGAAGTGGGGCTGTTTTGTTAGATACGAATGGCTCAAATGAACATAAACTATTGATAAAATCAGTTTAGAGTCATTTCAAAGGAAAGACTTTGATTTGGAGAAACACATCAAGTCTTAACAGAATGATGGTCTGGATATGAATGTTTCATAAGGTCCATCTAAAAAAACTAGGGTTATGGAATCTGTTTTTAAAAATACCAGATTTTTTTGAGGTACCTATCAACGATTTGCGAACGTTGGAATATTTCTACCAATGTCAATGGAAGACATTGTAAAACACTAGCGATTTTGTTGGATACAAATGGTTCAAGTAAATCTAAACTACTACTATTAACAAAACCAATGATTTATTGGTTTGAATTGGTCTCCCTCATTCAGTGTCGTTCTTTCCGACTGTGCTTTAACCAGGCGTGACACGAAAAGCAGCAAACAAGTTTATTTAAAGCTTTACAGTGTGTGCTAGTTCTTATTTATTGACCAGTGAACAGGACTGCCTGGGGTCGAGGGGCCTCCCTGATCCTGAGTCAGCTCATGTGGGCCGCAACGCTCTGTCTGTGAGTGAGCCCAATATGAGCAAGACTCTGTAATTACTTTTAATGAAGGCAGATGCTGATGTGGAGTTCTGCCATTTTTGGAGCAGAGAAGAGATGATACACACACACACACACACACAGCGTGGGAATGAGGGCATTGACGGCCGTACCCAGAGGACGGGCAGAGGAGTTGGGCGGACAAAAGAAAGGAAGAACAGAAAGAAAGATTTAATGTAACACCATGGAATGAACAGATGACGCGTCACGACGGCTTGAGGCTGTCTACAATAAACACAAACTGTTCACTAACACAGATAAATCAGCTGTAAATGCCACGTCAAACCTCAGCTATGGGAAAATTGGAAAACAACTTTAAAACACCACTTTATTTTCGAATGAAATCAATTGGTTTGAAAATGTACTTAATATATAAAATAAATATGATTTGAATAGGGATGCATGATATTGGATTTTTGCCGATAACCAATGTGCCGATAATATTCAACTCATTTTGGCCGATAGGCGATACCGATATATAATTATTTTTAATTTTGGTTAGTTTTTAACAAGAATTTATTTGTTAGAATTAAATGAACAATAATAAAGTTGCTTTATAATTACAGTACATTGAAGATTTTTTTCATTTTTTTCCAGAAAGATGCAATGGAAACCTTAACATTTTATTTTATGATTTAACATTTGTAAATGGTCTAAAGCAAAAGAGTTGTAAAAATTCTGAAAAATTTTTAGAGCTCATAATTTGTTAATAATTACACATTAATGAATAAATCAGTATATATCAAATTATTTAATTTAAGTGTCATATTTGTGATTTATTTATTTTTGTTCATGTAAGCTATAGATTCTGACCTTTAAATCAAAACATACTCATGAATTTATGGCATTAATTACTGCTTTATTTAATCAGAAATACAGTCTAAATAGTATTTGTGTATTTTGCTTTCATTTTATTAGAAGTAGGCCAACAGCGCTCCCTACGGAATTAAAGCTCCTTACTGAGCGAACATTAGGAGCTGGGGGAGGCTGCCGCTGCACGTGCTATTACTGTTTACTCTAAGACAGTGATCCAAAGCAGTGAATCGAATTACCATTCAGGCAAAACGTTGCTTCAAGAATGAACCACACTGCTGACGTGATCTAATCGCTAGCACACCCTGAGCACATATGAGTTCATGTATTTCTCTTATCGGCAAGACATATGGGCATAATTTTTCATATCGGGCCAATGCGATACTTATATTTAAAGCCATTATCGGCCGATTCCGATATTGGTCCGATAATATCGTGCATCCCTAGATTTGAATTATTAAAACAGAGACCAGGAAGATTACTTAGAAGTTTATTTAAATATATTTCAAAATATTACTGTTTTGACTGCATTTTTCATTAAATAAATACATAAATATGGTGAACGTAAGAAGACTTTTTTCAAAAACTTAATTTCTTACTGACCCAAATAGTATGAATACCTTTTTTTTTTTTTTTTACTTTTTAATAATTTTCAATCAATTTACTTTACTTTCAGGTTCAAAAACTAGCACATTTCCTATATTTCAAGTGGTTGTGGGTATTATAAAGCATTGGATGCAAACTTCGAAATTTTCTACCGAAATCATCCAGGATCTCTGGATTTGCTTTGATTTGAGATGCCTTTCTAATCTAGTATGCAAATGATGGCTTCTGATGTGACATGAAATACAGGAGAGAGAGATGTCTAATTTAGTCTTTGTGGGTATCTGCAAAACTCCACAGACATTATGAGGAGATGACTTAATATGATGATGTGTTTTACATGCTAATTTGACCTCTGGATGCTCAGAGGGATACCGTCCAAGACATAGAGTGTTTTTTTTTTCTCTTCTGCATAAAAGTGTCGACAAAACAGACAAATTGGGCCATAACATTATCCCTCAGTACTCCTCATTTCCTCGACATTACGTTAAAAAACATAAATATAATCCCTCCTTTTAATTTCTGAGGCAATTAAAGGTAAAAGTGGACAAATTTACCACTCACTATATACCAACCCAGTTTAATGTCTAATAGCAGTGCCTTTAATTGTAGTATTGTGTTTCTTTGGCTTTAATAGGTGCTGAGGTCCTAGTGGCCACTAGGCACAGGTGTTAATTATCCAGTGCAGCAGTGGCAGCTTGCAGTTTTATATTGCATCAAAGTAAAATTACAGCGCATTATTCTACTATCAAACAGAAATAAGCCGTTAATTAACTCCCTGCTGTAGTAATCACTTCTTTATTTATTTATTTGTTTTTATTATTTGTGCAAGGCCCACATCTAGTTTCTAGTGCTGTGTCACACACTTTGCATATTTCTATTATGTGCTAAAAGTTATGGACCAAAAGTTACTCACTTAATGCACTAATAGCGGCCTAGAGATGACATTTTATGCTGATCTCATGTCAGTGCAGTGCTATAAATATATTTAAAAAAACGTTTTCAAAAATATTTTTCAGGATCAAGTAATTTTTTCTATATATTTTATACATTTTATATAATAAAAGCAGGGTTTGTTCCAGTTTTATGATTTGATAACCTGAACTAACCATGTTATAAATAGCTCAAATTAACTCTACCATAGTTAACTCTACTAATAGCTGACTCACTGACTCTGACACTCAACCATACAGGTCTACAAGGGTCTACAAGGGTTCTCTATCTGATATAACATGCTGTTTTATGGTTTTACATACAAAACAAGTTATTAATATGATATTTTTTTTAATGAATGTTTCTTTTCTTTTGTTAAATAAATAATAAAATATTATCCCAAACTGCAAAATACGTTTGTAGTAGTAGTAGAAGTATTAGTAGTTATTTAATAATAACCTGTTGACATCTGAGTTGACATACAAAAGCTATTTAAAATATGAAATATAGTAATATATAATATTTTAAAATACTAAATTTTACTTTACTTTTAAATACTACTTTTTTAAAGGGGTCATATGACGTTGCTAAAAAGAACATTATTTTGTGTAATGAAATGTGTTCATGCGGTTTAAGGTTAAAAAAACACATTATTTTCCACATTATTGTTTCTCCTCTATGCCCCGTCTTTCTGAAACGTGTCGATTTTTACAACGCTCATCGTTCTAAAAAAGCGAGGTGTGCTCTGATTGGCCAGCTATCCAGTGCGTTGTGATTGGCCAAATACCTCAAACGTGTGACGGAAATGTTATGCCCCTTAGCATACTGTGACGCCGTCTCCCAGCAGGACAAAACAAAACCAATAAAACCCATTACAAATGAGGCATTTGTTGCATCCAGTGGGGACATAATTACTGATTATAATGACTTATACTGTCTTTTTACACATTGCGTTGCGTATCGCGCTGCGTAAACATAAAACCATGTCTGCATTTGTGATCAGAGAAACAACAAACAACAAGTGCTACTCTACACTGCCCAAAACTCGCGTTTGAATCATCATTGGCAAATTATTTGAATATAAAAAAAACTTACTTACAGGCTGTGAGTCAGAAGTGCCAGACTGTCCTTGCAAAGTTGGAACTGTCCCACTTTATAGAAACAGCCTTTGTGTCACAGACGCATTCGGCTACTCGTTCAGGAAACAGTCCTCATCCTCCATAAAATGCGCAGCACACATCTGAATATTTGGGTTGAAGTGTTCTGGAACAGTGTTGTAAATACAACTTAACCACTGATTTCTAGTCGTGTCCTCTTTTGGAAGGCCAAACAAAGTAGTTTCGCTTTCACAACGAAACACACAGTGACTCCACGACATGGCGACGGCAACAGCAAGAATTAAAGTTACGCCTTTTCTTTGCGTGAACATTTGGGCGGCGTTATGCAAATCTTCCCACATAGTGAGGTAGACATGTGGGGGCGTGTTAGAACGAGCCATTTTAGGTAGGCGTGGGTGACTCTTAACTTTTATAAAGAATATCTCTTTGGATTTGAGACTTAAGTCTTAGCAACTTTACAGATCTTCTTTATGCACCAAGAGCTTGTAACACTCCAAAGAGAAAGGAAAA
>NW_015505270.1:1953242-1968964 GCF_001515645.1 Sinocyclocheilus grahami | reverse complement strand
ACATTGGCCAATATTATATTAATGTTATAATATTACAGTATTACTTTGTCACTTTGAATACTTTTTTTTTTTTTTTTACTTTTTAATAATTTTCAATCAATTTACTTTACTTTCAGGTTCAAAAACTAGCACATTTCCTATATTTCAAGTGGTTGTGGGTATTATAAAGCATTGGATGCAAACTTCGAAATTTTCTACCGAAATCATCCAGGATCTCTGGATTTGCTTTGATTTGAGATGCCTTTCTAATCTAGTATGCAAATGATGGCTTCTGATGTGACATGAAATACAGGAGAGAGAGATGTCTAATTTAGTCTTTGTGGGTATCTGCAAAACTCCACAGACATTATGAGGAGATGACTTAATATGATGATGTGTTTTACATGCTAATTTGACCTCTGGATGCTCAGAGGGATACCGTCCAAGACGCAGAGTCTTTTTTCTCTCTTCGGCATAAAAATGCAGACAAAACAGACAAATTGGGCCATAACATTATCCCTCAGTACTCCTCATTTCCTCGACATTACGTTAAAAAACATAAATATAATCCCTCCTTTTAATTTCTGAGGCAATTAAAGGTAAAAGTGGACAAATTTACCACTCACTATATACCAACCCAGTTTAATGTCTAATAGCAGTGCCTTTAATTGTAGTATTGTGTTTCTTTGGCTTTAATAGGTGCTGAGGTCCTAGTGGCCACTAGGCACAGGTGTTAATTATCCAGTGCAGCAGTGGCAGCTTGCAGTTTTATATTGCATCAAAGTAAAATTACAGCGCATTATTCTACTATCAAACAGAAATAAGCCGTTAATTAACTCCCTGCTGTAGTAATCACTTCTTTATTTATTTATTTGTTTTTATTATTTGTGCAAGGCCCACATCTAGTTTCTAGTGCTGTGTCACACACTTTGCATATTTCTATTATGTGCTAAAAGTTATGGACCAAAAGTTACTCACTTAATGCACTAATAGCGGCCTAGAGATGACATTTTATGCTGATCTCATGTCAGTGCAGTGCTATAAATATATTTAAAAAAACGTTTTCAAAAATATTTTTCAGGATCAAGTAATTTTTTCTATATATTTTATACATTTTATATAATAAAAGCAGGGTTTGTTCCAGTTTTATGATTTGATAACCTGAACTAACCATGTTATAAATAGCTCAAATTAACTCTACCATAGTTAA
Source organism: Sinocyclocheilus grahami (assembly GCF_001515645.1). Classification (NCBI taxonomy): domain Eukaryota; kingdom Metazoa; phylum Chordata; class Actinopteri; order Cypriniformes; family Cyprinidae; genus Sinocyclocheilus; species Sinocyclocheilus grahami. The sequence continues at coordinate 1,967,775 of NW_015505270.1, read as the reverse complement.
CTCTACTAATAGCTGACTCACTGACTCTGACACTCAACCATACAGGTCTACAAGGGTCTACAAGGGTTCTCTATCTGATATAACATGCTGTTTTATGGTTTTACATACAAAACAAGTTATTAATATGATATTTTTTTTAATGAATGTTTCTTTTCTTTTGTTAAATAAATAATAAAATATTATCCCAAACTGCAAAATACGTTTGTAGTAGTAGTAGAAGTATTAGTAGTTATTTAATAATAACCTGTTGACATCTGAGTTGACATACAAAAGCTATTTAAAATATGAAATATAGTAATATATAATATTTTAAAATACTAAATTTTACTTTACTTTTAAATACTACTTTTTTAAAGGAAAAGAACATTATTTTATGTATTTGGTGTAATGCAATATGTTTATGTGGTTTAAGGTAAAAAAAAACACATTATTTTCCACATACTCTACATTATTGTTTCTCCTCTATGCCCCGTCTTTCTGAAACGTGTCGATTTTTACAACGCTCATCGTTCTAAAAAAGCGAGGTGTGCTCTGATTGGCCAGCTATCCAGTGCGTTGTGATTGGCCAAATACCTCAAACGTGTGACGGAAATGTTATGCCCCTTAGCATACTGTGACGCCGTCTCCCAGCAGGACAAAACAAAACCAATAAAACCCATTACAAATGAGGCATTTGTTGCATCCAGTGGGGACATAATTACTGATTATAATGACTTATACTGTCTTTTTACACATTGCGTTGCGTATCGCGCTGCGTAAACATAAAACCATGTCTGCATTTGTGATCAGAGAAACAACAAACAACAAGTGCTACTCTACACTGCCCAAAACTCGCGTTTGAATCATCATTGGCAAATTATTTGAATATAAAAAAAACTTACTTACAGGCTGTGAGTCAGAAGTGCCAGACTGTCCTTGCAAAGTTGGAACTGTCCCACTTTATAGAAACAGCCTTTGTGTCACAGACGCATTCGGCTACTCGTTCAGGAAACAGTCCTCATCCTCCATAAAATGCGCAGCACACATCTGAATATTTGGGTTGAAGTGTTCTGGAACAGTGTTGTAAATACAACTTAACCACTGATTTCTAGTCGTGTCCTCTTTTGGAAGGCCAAACAAAGTAGTTTCGCTTTCACAACGAAACACACAGTGACTCCACGACATGGCGACGGCAACAGCAAGAATTAAAGTTACGCCTTTTCTTTGCGTGAACATTTGGGCGGCGTTATGCAAATCTTCCCACATAGTGAGGTAGACATGTGGGGGCGTGTTAGAACGAGCCATTTTAGGTAGGCGTGGGTGACTCTTAACTTTTATAAAGAATATCTCTTTGGATTTGAGACTTAAGTCTTAGCAACTTTACAGATCTTCTTTATGCACCAAGAGCTTGTAACACTCCAAAGAGAAAGGAAAAATTGAAATCGCATCATATGACCCCTTTAAATAAACCCTAATGTTATGTTTAATATTTCTAATGATAATTTAATGAGATATTTTTCTTTATTATAAGCATGGGACTACAGACATTTTTTATGACAAAAAAATTTGATTTATACAATTGAAAAAACAGTTTTGTGTTTTTTGTTTGGTTTTGCAAGTCTTCTGAAGTCATATGGCAGCTTTGTGTGAGGACAGTCCAAAATTTAGGTTGTTATTTGCTAAAAATCTTCCCTGCACAACAGTGCTCAATTCACACTTGCAAGTATTTAAAATGAATGCACAAAAACACATATTTTGAAGTATATTTGGTAGGGGTATTATTGTTAATTATTATCATACTTTTTGAGTTGACATGGAAAAGTTCAGTTGAGTATTTAAAATATGAAATATATTTTTAAAATACTAAACATTTTTTACACAAGTTCACAAGTTTAATATTTTTAATGCTAATAGTTTAAGACCAGTGTAATCAAAGTCCACATCAACTTTCCTGCTCCTGTTCAAACAAACCGGTTTAGTGCAATCTGGAGGAGTGGTAATGTAAACTATAGTTAGGTTTATTAGTTCATAAAACCTGGTAAATTTCCAAACGTTTACTTCTTCAGGGAAGCGTTGCACAAATAGAGCGGTGGAAAGTGTAAAACCTTGTTTAAATGTGTAGATGTAAAGGATCGTGTTGATTAGTGTGAAACTGAGCTGCTGTAAACCCTCGGGCACCGTACCTGAAAACATCCTCACAAACATCTTCAGACAAGCTGCAATTTTAGCATGTCTTTCTCCTCCCCAATATGATCAAAGTCCACATCAACTTTCCTGCTCCTGTTCAAACAAACCGGTTTAGTGCAATCTGGAGGAGTGGTACTGTAAACTATAGTTAGGTTTATTAGTTCATAAAACCTGGTAAATTTCCAAACGTTTACTTCTTCAGGGAAGCGTTGCACAAATAGAGCGGTGGAAAGTGTAAAACCTTGTTTAAATGTGTAGATGTAAAGGATCATGTTGATTAGTGTGAAACTGAGCTGCTGTAAACCCTCGGGCACCGTACCTGAAAACATCCTCACAAACATCTTCAGACAAGCTGCAATTTTAGCATGTCTTTCTCCTCCCCAATATGAGTGTGTGTGTGTGTGTGCATGTTTATGTGGTTTATGAGGACACACATTTGTATAATAACATGGGTATGACATAGGTATTACAACGAGAAGGTGATTTATGAGGACATTTTCAGTGTCCCCGTAATTCAAAAGGCTTATAAATAATTCAGAATGAGTTTTTTTGAAAATCTAAAAATGCAGAAAGTTTCCTGTGAGGGGTAGGTTTAGGGGTAGGGTTGGTGTAGGGAAATAGAAAATACGGTTTGTACAGTATAAAAACCATTACGCCTATGGAGCGTCCCCATAAACCATAAAAATAAACCTGTGCACTGTAAAAAATGACTGTGAATTTAACGGTAAAAGACTGTAAAAATGCTACAGTAAAAACCTGTTAAATGGTTAACGGTAAATTCCCCTACTATATACGGTGAAAAACTGTATTGGACATTACATGCATTGGACATTAACGTTACGGTAGTATACCGTTTTTGGAAGTGAAAAATACCGTATAATATACAGTGAATAACCGTAAATTGACATTCCCAGAATTCCCCGAGTTACATTTCAAATTTGATGCAGTATTTCAATAGGTTGGTATATTAACATTATATCAGTTAATGAAAATACGGTATTTAACTGTAAATTTAAGTTAAAACCGTAAAACCTAAAACGTTGCTACCATAATTTTTACGGTAAAATTCCGGCAACCACAGCTGCCGTTTTTTTACCGTCAATTTTACGGAATTGTGTGTGTGTGTGTACAGTATGTATGTGTGTGTGCATGCTCTTCTAACTGTTGTTGATCTAGATTAGTGAAGATGCAGCCGCAGGCATCAAACAAAGCAAAAGAGAGAGAAAACTAAATAGATGTTATAATTTTGCTGCATTTGCAGAACCAATTGCATTTAAGTGGAAATTTGAGGTGGGATTTCATTAAAGTTTTATTAAATGACTGCGCAGCTATAATACTTAGTTTTACATTTTCTGAAGGAAATGTAAGGGCTATAAGGTTCTGAGTGTTTTTTTAGCACATTGATGTGTGGTTGCTAGGGTGTTTTTTGTCTGGCAGAAAAACTTGTATGTCAGTTTCACTTAGAAAAGTAATAGCAAACCTCTCCTCCACAAGCCGCATGATTTGAGTTTGGAAGTGATGGAATATGTAGTCCAAATTTAGTTAGAGAAAACAGTTTGCATCAGTTTTGAGTTTTGCCCTCATGCTATATGCCAAAAACAAAAACATGCTACATTAAATGCAAAAAGGCTTTGAATGCAGACTTTATACGTACTAACTTTTAGTGTAATTTAGTGCGGAATAAGCAAATAAATACACAACACCTATGTCTTTATAACAGTGAAGTGCTTATTCGCTTAACATCCAAAATTTGGTGCTAGCACTAATGGCTTAGCCTCGTTAACATGGTAAATTGCAGAGGCGCAGAGGTTTGACCTCCCTCACATTTCAAAGGAAGACTGAAGCTGGGCCATTAAAGACAGACCACCCAATTCTCTCTTCAGACCCCCAAGCGTTTATTTTCCCGCGAGACAGCAAACCCAGAGAGTCCAGACTCTAACAAACAACAGTTTAGCTTGAGTAGCATAAACCCTTAACCTTAACCTCTTTTTAACTGTTGCCCTCTCTCTCTCTCTCTCTCTCTCTCTCTCTCTCTCTCTGTGGTCAAAGCTTTTTGATGGCCTAATCAAGAAAACTACACTTTTTATATAAATATGTATTAGCGAAGGGAATTACTTTGAGATTATGGTTGAACTCTGAATGTCATTTTGATGTGTTCGCCGGTTGTTGAGCATCTATTGTAGTTCATGGAAATGCATGAGAAGCTGTAGTGATTATAATTAATAAATTCCTGCAACACAAGAGTGAGTTTTAGATTAAAAACCAAAGATATGGCAAACTTCTGTTTCCTGGAGTTTTCAATTGTGTATAGTGTCAGAATTGATACATAATATATTAAATATAATAAATATATTTTCCCCCTCCAAATGTATACTTTGCTATATATATATATAAGTTGGGCGCTGACTGGCGGAGGGGCTGATGGGAAGTGGCAGCTCTGCCGGCCCCCGGGCACCGAATTAGTTTTGCCACTCGATAATTTGACTGATCCACTCCAGTGGCCGGAGAAAGCCAGAGAAAAGAGAACTAGAGAGATAAGTAGGAAGGTGGAAGGAAAAGGCTGATGCAGTATCTCACTGCACCTGTTGAGCTGCCTTTACTCTCGCTCTCAAATGCACACGAACATTAACATCTTTAGTACGGCTTTTTCTGTGCTCCTGAACGGCATGATGGGAAGGCTCTCACAGGATAGGGCTGTGTCTTATTCTATGACATGAACCTGTAGAAGGGCTGGATGACTGGGTCCGAAATTGGCAGCTGCAAGCAAATTGAGAAAATATACATGACATATGTGACCCTGGAGCACAAAACCAGTCATAAGGGTCAATTTTTTCGAAATTGAGATGTACACATCATCTGAAAGCTGAATAAATAAGCTTCCCATTGATGTATGGTTTGTTAGGATTGGACAATATTTGGCTGAGATACAACTATTTGAAGATCTGTAATCTGTGGGTGCAAAAAAAATGTAATATTGAGAAAATCACCTTTAAAGTTGTCCAAATGAAGTTCTTAGCCATGCATATTACTAATCAAAAATTAAGTTTTAATATATTTACAGTAAGAAATTTACAAAATATCTTCATGGAACATGATCTTTACTTAATATCCTAATTATTTTTGGCATAAAAGAAAAATCAATAATTTTGACCCATACAATGTATTGTTGGCTATTGCTACAAATATACCCAAGCGACTTAAGACTGGTTTTGTGCTCCAGGGTCACATATATAAAATATATAAAATAATATAATTTATTATATGTCCGTTTTTTTTTTGTGCTATATTTGTCTGCATTTTTTATAATAGCTGGTACACTAGGGAAACTGTGAAAAAGGTAGTGTACAAATATCATTAATAATAATAATAATAATAATCAACCTATTATATCAAAATTAATAATAATTATTCAAATAAATAACTGGCCCCACACAATTAAACCAATAAATAAAAATATTTTGAATTCGTTTTATTTTTATATTTTCAGTTCTTAAGTTTTAGTCATTTTATTACATGCTTTTGTAATTTTATTATTTATTTTTTTTCTATTTAACTTTATTTTGCTAGTTTAGTTTTAGTAATTCTGGCACTTGAACTAATGCATATTTTTAGTTAGTTGCCAAGGCAAAATTTAGTTTTTTTTTTCAGCTTTAACAAAAAATTTTTTCCATCATTTTAGTTTTATGGTTACCAATAAAAACAGGTTCTTAGTACAGACTGTAGTTCAGTAAAGCAGCCCACTAAGGGATTATGGGTGTTCGTTTTGAGGGTGATCAAAGAGCAGTAGAGCAACTCACAACTCAAGACACAACCCAATCTCTCCTTTACCACTTCATCCTAAGACATGTCTTATGTACCGTGAGATGTTTGTCTATACGCTACACAACAAAAGCAAGAAAGAATGAGCTCCCATGTCTCTCGAATAAAACAAGTTCAAGAGTCTGCGTGAAACAGAAAACGGTGAGCATCTGTCTCTCCACGTCTCCCTCGGCATGCTGGTGAAGGCTAACCTTTGTGTAACCTTTCTGAACGTTGAAAGCGTGTTTCGCCACTCACTTATTAATTTGGACAAGGTCACCCTTTTATTCATTTTAATACTAGATTAACGAAGTCAGATCTTGAACTTTGATGTTAAGTTTAAAAAAATGTGCAGATGAGGGCAAACTCGAGGACGGCATGCAAAAATTAGCGTAACTTTATCGATGTGATATCGACGTTCTCTCTTTTTTTTTCTTTCAAGGGGAAGAAGTGTCAGCGTGGCCGATACCTGCTAACTAGCAGCGTAAGCACTAAAATAGGCATTTACATACTGTACTGTCAAAATTAATAAAGCTCGCTGTGGGATGCTGAGACTCTTTGTTTTTTGGCCCTTTTTTGTTTGAGTGTGTGTGTATATCTGTGTGTGTTTATAATGAAATTCTGTATTAGGTGTCCAGAGCATGTGTGTGTGTGTGTGTGTGTGTGTGTGAGATGCCCTTCACATGGAGAACAGTAACTATTTCTGGTAAGCATGAGCTCATTTAGCTGCAGGTGCCCTGATGGGTAATTAACATGGACAGATTATTCATACAACCTCTTAACGCTTGATTTTCTGCTTACTGCTTATTAATATTTTATTAGCACTTGAAGAAAAAATAACAATAATGACATTGACATTATATACATATATATATACACACACACACATACACCATTATGCTCACCAAGTATCAAAAACTCTAATATTATGAAATATTTGTACAATTTATACAGTCAAACCAAACATTAATCAGGTACCACATATCATTTTTTGATATTTTTGTTACTAGTGGGTGCAGGACACTATAGTTCATTTATGTAAGTGAGGATAGCAAAATAAACTAAACTGTGACATTTTATACCCATAAATTCATCATACAGTGGATTACCTGTAAAACTGATACAAATTTGGGACCAAAAATTATTCAGACACTTTGACCTTACCATGTTTTGCTTAATTGTTATCTGACATTATCAAGATGAATTTGTTCTGTTTAACTCTGAGTTCTTGTCATAGTTTATTACCATTTTCTAAACTATAGCGAATAAACTGTGATAATGTGAGAAATGTTGAAGGTGTCTGAATCAATTTTTTACTTTTTGAAAATCTGATTTATTGCTATGATGGCAAAACTGAATTTTCAGTATCAATACTCAAGTCTTCAATATCACATGATCCTTCAGAATTGTAATATACGAATTCAAAATCTAGCATACTGATGCTCAGTTATTATAAATTATTATTGGTTTTTATCATTATCTATGTTGAAAACGGTTTCTGCTCGTTACAATTTTTGTGGACATGCCATTCTTCTCAGGATTATTTGATGAGTAGAACATTCAAAGAACAGCATTTATTTGAAATAGAAATATTTTTTGTAACTTTGTCTTTTCATGTCACTTTTGATCAATGTAATGTGTCTTTGCGGAATAAAACTATTAATTTATAGGTTCCACAAAAACATTCAAAAAATATTCATGTCAACATTTTTAACATTGATAATAATCAGTAATGTTTATTGAGCAGCAAATGTGGTTAATAGAATGTGACACTGCAGGCTGGAGTAATGATGCTGAAAATTCGGCTTTGCTCACAGCAATAAAGTACATATTCAAATATATTCAAATTGAAAATATATTTTAAATTGTAATAATATTTCACAATGTTATAGCTTTTACTGTATTCTGCTTGAGTTCTGTAGGTGGACGTCTCAATAGCTATTAATTCTTCAATAAATATGTCCGTGTATGTGAAACTTTGAAGAGGGTAACGTTCGCTGATAGCTAATCCGCCCTTAAAACAGATTTCAGTACTTCAATAGGTTGGTATATTAACATTATATCAGTTAATGAAATTACGGTATTTAACTGTAAATTTAAGTTAAAACCATAAAACCTAAAACGTTGCTACTGTATTTTTTTATTTTACGGAATAATTTCTCTTTTTTGAACATAGTGTTCAACTAAGTACCAAGTTACTAAACCTAAAATACTCTGTAGCATTTTTGGAGTACACATATGAATCCATGGACATTATGGATCAATAGTTACACAATGGTTCTTGTAACAAAACTTTCATAAAGGAGGAATGTAGGTAGGTTTTAAGTAGGTTTTACTACAGGAACAATAGTTCAACCATTGTTCCTGTAGTAAAACCTACTTAATTTCCATTAAAAATGTTTTACTTGAGGTTACTGTGATTTTACAACAAATACTACAGTTAAACTCTTGTTCCTGTAGTTAACTTTAGTTAAGGTCTGTGGTTTTAGTTAGGGCTGGGCTAGGGATAAATCGATAGCGATAATTATCGCGCGGTATAAATTTCCTCGATAAACGATAACAAGAGTTTGATAAATGTTCGATATAATGTTTATTAGATTAAAAAGCACACCTTGATGCTCATGACAAGAATAGCATGTATAGTTATCTTTATTGAAGTGAATTAGGTTTAAATCGCCGTCATGCATGAATGAATTATATTTTTGCAATTTTACACATAATAATCCACGATGATCACATTACACAAAACTGAAATTGCACGTCAAAATAACACATTATCAATATTTTTTGAGACCCCCCAAAATTTCACAAATCACATTTTCAGGGGAGCCCATGTCTTATTAAGGGGAGTCGAGCTCCCCCTAGCTCCCCCGTAGTTCGCACCCTGGATTTACTGTAGCACTAACAGCACCATGGTATTGTGTCAGAATTGTGGGTATTCGTGTCAAATTTGATTATATTATTAATGTAGACAGTCATGTATTAAATCGATGTATTGAAGGAGGATTAATGGAATATAATTACAGTATTTTTTGTAATTAAGCTATAGCGTTTATGCGTTTATACTAAATGTATTTAGACTACTGATTTTCATACAAATACCTAGAAGCCATATTACATTTTTACCATGGTATTGAGGTGCTATATTTGTGGTTTTAACTGTGATTATCATGATCTAAATGTATGCTACTATGGAAGACCAATAGTTAAAAAAAAAAAACTCAAACAGTCAGAATAATTCAATTTCACCATATATAAATGAGATTGCTACAATTTTTATAGATATTACTGACTTTGATAATGATCCTGCATCCTAACTCAAGCTACTATCAAATGTGTATTTCTAAGAGACAACATTTTTTTAGATTATTAATATTATCAGGCAACACAAACCTGTTTCTTGATTTGAAACAATATTACTTATTAGAACATGCAGAACTAAGAAATTATTGTTTTCTATTAAGATATTTTGCTAAGGAAAAATGACTGGAAAAGTGTAAAGAATTCAAAAACAAAGTGTTTGTCATATTCTGACCATAAAGAATAGTTTAAAACCACAATTACCCATCTGGTTTTTGCAACTTTGACATTGGAGCAAAAATCGGCCTTTAACCTTGAAAGAAATCAAATTTGACATTTATCGTGATAATTACCGATATCGACTAATATGGAAAAAAAATAATCGTGATAATGTTTGGGCCATATCGCCCAGCCGTAGTGCAAATACATTAGTTACACTACGATTGTTGAGGTAAACCCATGATTGATTTCATAAAAATCTGTGGTTACTTTACAAATACTACAAATTCAACACTTTACTACAAACTCTACATTCTACAGGGTTTTATTGTAGTTGTAGTGTTGTAACTGCTATTTCAACAGTTTATCATAGTAATTTTTGTCAAGAAAACTAAATAGTTTCAGTGCAAATGTAAATTTTTTTTATTAGTGTTTATTTTCTCACCTCTGGCTTGATACCAGGTAATAAATACATTTCAGCCTCCTTCATCTTTGGAAGAAATGTGTGTAGTGATAAGTGAGGACAAACTGTTTAAAGACAAAACAAACATGAAAACACATCTCATCCTTTCCCGTCCATTCGCTTCAGTAGATCAATGCAGGAAGTGCGGGAGAAGTACTGGGAAGCCATCAGAGAGAGAGCGGCCAGCCTGGTCTTTATCAGAAGAGCAGTAGAAATAAACACTTGAAGATCTTCTCCTGTGCTCTAACTCTCTCAGTCCCTGAGCCTGTGCGTTTTTCTCTGCCTGCAATAATGAAGAGCTATTGAGACGTCTCCTGCTAGTGTGTTTGAAGACAGGCAGATCACTCTGTGATCCAAAAAAAAAAAAAAGCATAGCCTTCATTAAATAGGGATTGGAGGCCACCCACCTATGCTCCTGGGGGCAGATGGAGATCTGTTTGTGTGTGTGTGCGCGTGCGTGAGTGTGTGTGTGTGTGTGTGTGTGTGCACGCATGTGTGTGTGTGTTACAGAAGGACTATGGAGAAATGAGTTACAAGAGAGAGTGTGAATGAGGTGCAAATGAACTAGTTTTCAATTACACTTAAACTACAGTTAAATTTTAAATGTTATTAAAAAAATTACCTACATTACCTCACCACATACAGTGAAAAAATGTTTTACATTTAATGGGCAATAAATGTAATTGTAGGCAATTTTATTGTAAAATACTGTAAAACTGATGAAGTACAAAAGTGTGCATTAGTCCACAGTGAAAATCTATATTATATTATATTATATTATATTCAACAGGACAATACTAATGCAATATTAATGTAAAATAATAATGTACTTTTACAATAAATAAAGTGGAAAACCAAGTCCCATCACTTTGCTTTCGCCTAGAAACACACAGCGTCTACCTTACATGCTGCTTCAACACTAACTGCGGTTACTGAAACCACGCCTTCTTTCTTTGCATGCACATTTGGGCGGCATTATGCTAATATTTCCACATAGTGAGGTAGATATGTGGGGGCGTGTTAGAACGAAGCGTTTTAGGGGGGCGTGGCAGAGTCTTAACTTTGATAAAGAATATCTCTTTGGTTTTGAGACTTTAGTCTTTGCAACTTCAGGGATCTTATCTATGCACAATCAGCTTGTAACACTCCAAAGAGAAAGGAAAACTTGAAATCGCATTATATGACCCCTTTAACAACTCTGCGTAAAATACAACTACTTCAAACTTTGAATTTTGGTCACACAGGTAACCTGGGGGATTAAAAGGGTTAAGAAAATCTGCCGGGACTGTGCACATGTCACCTGTGTCAGAGATCAAAAAAAGATGTCAAAAAGTCACAGATGTGCTAATGACATTGAGACTGTGAGAAGTTTTCTCTCTCTCACTCTCTCTCTGACACCAAAAAAAAATAAAAAATGTGCAAATTACGAGCTTAATTTGTGTTCAACTGTGGATTTTTTTTCAGCTGACTTGTCAATTGACTGCCATATGTTAAATCCGCACGACTGTGCCACTTCAAGATGTGCATGTTAACACATGACTCCTTAACGACATTTCACAAACCTAACAAAAGTGCAAAATTAAGTTTGTTGTTGCTATTCACACGCGTTCACGTGAATCACACGTTTAGCCAAACGTAAAGGCTCACTGGCTCTTGCTGATATCTATATATTCCTGGCAGCACAAAGCTTTGGTCACACACCGTTTGAAAGGCTTAGCGTTCATTAGGATGCAGAAGACGGGATGCACTGGCCCATATGTCACTAAACAGATCTCCATGTTTTATTTATCCTAGCTCTTTTCCTACACACACACACACACACACACACACACACAGTTAACCCCTCTAGTCAGAGCGCAACACAAGTGACCAGCTCCTGACTGGTTTATGAAGAATATTTTGAGTGGCAGTGCTTGAATTAGCTTACCAAGTAGTAGTTTGCACCATAAAACACTACATTTTGGTATATATATTTTTTCAGCTTCAATCCAATTCTGGATTGATAAAATCAAGTTATGTCATTTTTTATCATTTAATATCTTTGTTTAAAAACATCACATTACGTAAGTAGAATGGTTTGCGAACTGCAATTTCATAATAACCTTAAGTCTGACCAGACGACTACTTTTTAAGGTAACCAACCATTTTCATAATAAAAAATAAATAAATCTATAGCCAACAAATACTAACAGAAACAACATACAACAACGAGACTCTAGGTGCTTGAAAAAGAAGATGTCTTGTGCATGCAAGAGTGCTTACAGGTGCATGACGGAGCCAGCGGCAGTCTTAAATACTCCTGCACTGAGTGTGCTGTGTGTTTCTGCACATGTGTGTGAGTGAGTTTAGGGAGGGGGGCAACAGAAGGGGGGATAAACAGATGGAGAAACTGCTCCCCAAAGGGACATGTCATTCATCAAAGTCACCAGCTAGGCCTGCAATTGTTTTCACCCACAGAGAAAGAGAGAGACAGAGCGTGTGTGTGTGTGTGTGTGTGTGTTTGTAGACAGGTTTGTGTAAGTGTCGCCTTCTACAAGTGTGTATGTATGAGATGGAAGGCCGGGGACGGGTGTGTGTGTGTGTGAGTTTGAGAGAGTGTTCAAGTGTCCTTTCGCTGACATTTTGTATCAGTGCCGCCCATCAGTTATCTGTTATCAGCGGTGGGCCCAGACTTCGAACCCCGAACAGGCAGTGAGTTGGGAAGTCTGTGAAAGTCAAATTACCCTGCATCCGGTCAACTACATAAAGATTATTCTATTTTTTTTTGGCAGTGTTTTTGTGTTTTAAGTTTTTTTGGTTGGCAGGGTGTTGCTAGGGTGTGGCTTACTGGCTCAAAACAAAAGAGCACAACTTTAAAATGAATATTTCAGTTCAATACAAGTTAAGCAGTCGACAGCACTTATCGCATATTGTTGATAACCAAAATTGATTTTCAAATTGTCTCTCTTAAAAACAAAACAAAAAAAAATGGTTACAGTAATGCATTTACAGTGGAAGTGAATGGGGCCAGTCTGTAAATGTCAAAATACTCACTGTTTCAATAAAAATAGCCACAAGACATTAACAGTATACATGATTTTAGCCTGATAGAGTAACTAACATGAGTGAATTTATATTCAAAAAGGCCATAAAAGTGACGATAACAACTTTACAGCTCAAATAATACACAACTTTAAATAGAAGAATGAATGAGAGTGATTTTATTCAATTATAACCTTCACATTTCTGCTTTCAAATCCTCCAAATCCGACCCCATTTACTTCCATTGTAAGTGCTTCATCGTAACCTTGTTTTTTGCTTTTTTATAAAGAGAACAATTGATGAACTGAACAAGGAATAAGTCTCTTAAACTGATTCTTCAAAGGGTCCCTCCTTAAAAGTCTATGAGATTTGGATGTTTTTTATAGTCCACCAAGTGAAAATCGTTACGTTTTCAGAAGTAATAGCATACCTCTTGTCAATAAGCCGCACAGTTTCAGGTATAGTGCCCAAAGCACAAACAACGCAAGTTATTCTAATGTCTTGTATGTATGAGGTGTATATCAGCTCTCTTTCTCTCTCTCCTCCGCTCAAGTGCCACAGGCTTATAATGTTTCTGTCAGCAGCAATCCAGGAAACCAAACGCGAAACCAAACCCCACAACAACACCTGGTTTCCCAGCACCCCCCACTGCATTCAGACGCTCCGTCCTGACTGCAAACACAGGGCTTCGAGAGGAGAGAAGAACGCTTCATTTCTCCAGAGACTGTTTTTTCTCTTTCTGAGGGTGAGGATGAGCACTGATATCCTCCACTGAGCGCCGTATCAGCCGAGCGCCACTTTGTTCTGCCTAATTATGGCGTTAGCAGGAAATAACAGTACAAATTGCTGCTAATAATTAAATGACAAGTCTGATCAGAATCTGCTGATGTGTTAGTAATGCTGCTAGAATGTGACAATTGTTACGATGAACTGATCTATGGCCACACATTCAAAATAGAATCTTTAAGGTTTAGATTAGAAAGAAGATACTAACAGATATATGTGACCCTGGAGCACAAAACCAGTCATGAGGGTCAATTTTTTTAAATTGAGATTTATACATCATCTGAAAGCTGAATAAATTAGTTTTCCGTTGATGTGTGGTTTGTTAGGATAGGACAATATTTGGTCGAGATACAACTATTTGAAAATCTGGAATCTGAGGGTGCAAAAAAATCTAAATACTGAGAAAATCGCATTTAAAGCTGTCCAAATGAAGTTCTTAGCAATGCATATTACTAATCAAAAATGGGTATATTTGGTATGATATGGTATAAAACAAAAGTTTTGATATATTTACAGTAGGAAATGTACAAAATATCTTCATGGAACATGGTCTTTACTTAATATCCTAATGATTTTTGGCATAAAAGAAAAATCTATAATTTTGACCCATACAATGTATTTTTGGCTATTGGTACAAATATACCCAAACGACTTAAGACTGCTTTTGTGCTCCAGGGTCACATATTGTATATCATAATGAAATAATACATATACAGATAAAATTATAAAAGAAATAATTTAAATAAAAAATTAAACAAATTAAAATTATATATATATATA
>NW_015505270.1:1947096-1952346 GCF_001515645.1 Sinocyclocheilus grahami | reverse complement strand
TATATTAAAATATTAAAAATGGTTATTTCATTTATTACAACATGAATTCATTATAAATGCACACTTGTATAATTACTGACGGACAACTGTACAACTGTAATTAGAATTGATACTAGATTAATATTACAACCAATACTAATTACATTCATTTTTACTTCATTAAAAAGTCAAAAATCCAGTAATTTGCCGTGAAAGATCACAAATTTAGTCGTCTTTGATAATTGTGTCCCATTTACAAGTTAATATTTTCAGGCGTTATATTACCATGAATACTGTATCTCAGTGGAAGGGCGATACATCTATGTAAAAAAAATTATGTAAAAGTGTAGATGATTTACATTTTAGATGAAGCAGCTTGACTTTAGCACTTTAAAGTGCGCTGTCTATTCTTACTGGAATACATGCAAGTAACTGAAGAAGTGCAGGTGTTGTTCGCTATAAACATTCAGATTAAGTTCAGCTCCTCAAGTTTCACAATATGTTGATACTGCTGTCACGGAGAATAGACGGAGGCATCCTGACATACATGTGGATGTCAGTTCTTTTAGCGCTGCATGGATTCATGCATGGAATTACAGCAGAAAGACCCGAGGGGTTTGGAACATAACCGGATAGAGTCCAAAATAAACCCTTTAGTTCATTTAACATGTTTAAAAGGGTAAATGATACCAGTAACTACCATCTGGAAGAAATACATAAGTTACACTATCGGTCAAAACTTAGTTTTTGCTGTTGTTGTTGTTGTTGTTTTTAAAGGTAGCCTATTATATTCAACAAGGCTGCCTTTATTTGATCAGTGTAATTTATTCCTGTGATGAAATATAGAATTTTCAGATCATTTTATTATGTTGATTTGCAGCTCAAGAAACATTGTTATTATTTTCTTAATGTTTTTGTGGAAACTGTGATAGACTACTATTAAAAACATATTTAAAAAAAAAAAAGTTTTATTCAGCAAGCGGAGTCATTTATAATGTAACAAAAATTTTCTTTAAAAAATATAAGAATTGATTTCTGAAGGAACATGTGACACTGAATGATGCTGAAAATTCAGCTTTGATTACAGGAACAAATTACATTTTAAAATATATTCAAATTGAAAACAAGAATTTTAAATTGTAATAATATTTCACAACATTACTGCTGTTATTGGATATTTTAATCAAATAGATGCAGCCTTGGTGAGCATAAGAGACTACATTTTTAAAAAAAAAAAGAAAAAAGTTGAATGATTCCAAACTTATGAGCAACAGTGTATAGTCTACATGAAATATGATTGTTAAAAATGTCACAGTAAATCCACCTTTGCTAAATTCCAACTTAAATTAAAAGCACCTAAAAATCATTCAAAAAATAAATGACCTGTATAAAAAAAAATATATATATAGTTTTATGATTTTTCATGTTAGGTAAGAATGGTTTTACAAATGATTCACACAGAAATTCATGCTCACGTTTCATGAATGAGGCCCATAATGTCAGTGTCCCTATTAACTCACGTTGCTCTCAAATCGCATCACATCCTACAAAGTCAGACATTTGTTGGCGTTGGGGACGGCGAGATGAGCAGAGGGATTGAGAGAAATGTGGACGCACATTTTAAAGAGCTCTTTTCCCCCCACCGGAGCGGCCGGCAGAAATAACAACAGAGTCATCTAAAATCAATCAGCGGGGCCGGCTAACGGACTGCTCCGGCTATTCCGCGCTGCGCAGATCGATACACACGCTGGCCATTGTGAGAGCTAAATTGCCACTACCATCAGCAATTTAGAGAACTGAAGCTAAAAGGCAAGAAGAGGAGATGACGTTAACGTATCCGAGCACGACACATGCGGTTTACTCGTAAATACACAAACAAACACGCAGGTGATGTCCAGTGGTTTGGGATTTGGTCTGAAAGCGATAAAACAATTCATCTGAAACAGATTGCATTCCAAAGGAAGGAAAGATGAAAGCGGGATGACGACAGAGAAAGAGAGAAAGCAAATGCATGCACAGGAAAAAAGCAAAGAGGCTACAGAAATCCAATAGTTTAACCTCTGTTTGAGACGCAGTGGTGGCCAGTGAAGGACAGAGGGGGGAAATCAATACGAGCTGATTTGCAGAAGGTGGAAGAGTGGGAGGAGGAGAGAAAAGGAGAGCGAGAGAGATGGGAAAAAAAGACCCCCCAAAAATCCAGATTTCAGAGAAGAAAGAAAAATCAAGCATAAATGAGACAAAATGTTCATATGCGTGGTTTTACACACTGGCGTCCGTCTGAGAGCATGTCGTTCATTGACAGGTGAGGCTGGTTTTTTTAGGTCTTGCAGGTGGGTGAGCGAGAGGGGGGTGTCTTACCTGTCGGGGAGAGCAGGCTGGGAGAGAGCAGCCCGTGAACGCCGTGTGGAAGCAGACGTGAGCTGTCCTGCATCGCCAAGCCGAGAGAACGCTTGGGAGGACGACCGGGCCGAGAACTGCACGGAACAAAAACACAACAGGGGTTTAATATGCCATCAAATACATTTGCATCTACATTTTTGCTTGATCATGTACAGTAGGTCACTTGGTCACATGATTGAGAGATGTGTTTTGATTGGTGAACACCAAATATAGGTCAATGACATGACCCTCATTCATTTAAACAATAAATAAATACAAATTTAGAAAGACAATTCTAGAATATACATGATGACATGATATGATACATCATCTACAATACAAAGCTTTTTTTTTAAATTCCAGAATCATTTAATTTTTGATAAAGAGTAAAGCCTCATTTAAAAAGGAAATTCTTGACAAGAAAATGTTAAATAGTTATAATTTAGTTATTATTAGGTATAATTGTCTACTATTATTCCTTAGGGGGGAAAAATTGAAATAATTAAAATGTTTTCTTAATAGTAATAATATTATTTTGTAATAGTATTTTTTAATAGTAATAGTAATTTGTAATAGTATTTTTTTATATTTAAATTTTTTTTTTAAATAGTTTTTTTTTGTTGTTGTTTTTTGTAAGATTGTGGTACAATCAATATCATAATTTGACATTTTTTCATGAGATTCATTAGATTTCATTAGATCTGGTTGTGGTGTGACTCCCTAAAAACTTAACATTTATTAATAGAAATTCATGTTATTTGCATAACCAAACAAAACAAAACAAAACTTTTACCCTGAACACTTTTTTTTTTTTTTCAAATTTGAAAATAATGATTAAGATATGTACACTTATGTTTTCAAAGTGTAATAAAAATTGTATTACTCTTCAATTGATTATTTTCTAGAGTCATCTCATCTTCATTTTTAGAGTCATTAAATTGAATCTTTTCTTGAAATTTATTATTGTTATTTTTTTTAACCTGTATGAAACCAACAAGAATACAAAGAGTACATTTCTAAGAAATTGGCACATATCTTTTTTCCCCTTTTCTTTATCACCAACGTTACAATAAATGCTGCAAATGTGATTTTATGGGAAGTTCAGTCTCTTCTGACAGACCAATGAAAAGGAAGATTGTTTCAGAGCATAAGCAAGTTTCTATTTTACACACACACACACACACACACCAAACAAACAAACATACATAAGGTTACACATCATCCCCTATCATGATAGATACATGAACAAGCACGGATTTAGAATCCTGTTCCACTAACGTACAACAAATTATTCAACACAAACACACACACTTATCTCCCGCACTTCATTGTGAGACGGGCTATCAAAGAGACAGGTACATGACAGTTCGAACCCTGTGCATGGGGGCTGGCAGAGCAAAATAAGCCAGAAACGCAAAATGCTAATTCTACTGCTGCATATCATTGGATCTTGTCCAAGTACATCAAGCAGCAAGTGTTTTTCACCGTTCTATTAATACTGCAGTGCTAACAAACACAAACCAGAGAAGAATCACCACTAAACCGATTGTAGTAAAGCAAAGAGCAGCAGCTGGATGCAATAATCGCATGCCAATGTGCATTGGTTCGTTTAGTTTACACTCAAAGTAGATTGGTCCCTCTAAGCGAGATCCCAATTTCGTCGGTCCTCCGACGTGACGTCGAGAGTGACCGACTGAAAGGGAACGCCACAGTGGGCAAGTTGTTCTTAATAGTATTACACTGCAGTTTCAGAGTAGTAGTATTACATAGAAGTTTCACAAGTCATGCATGACAGCATACAATGCATGCACATCTAGCCGAAGTAGACAACTGAAGTCAACACAAAACAGCATTTGCAACCAGTTTACATCCATAATGTGATTAATTTTCAAGCCCAACCTGAATGCAAGTTTGCTACTAATTGTGGAGAACAAATGAAATATCACCAGCTCCGACTTACATTAATGTACTACTTACATTATTGTTAACATAAACATAAACATTAAAAAATAAGTTTGGTTCATTGCAAATTTGTGGAAATGTTTTATTATTTTATTTTATCACATCAACAACACTATCCAGCAGTATAACATATTTGAGGTTTTCAGAGTTGGGGAAAATTTCAGAAAAAAATCAAGTGTTACTTTGGGGGAGTGCTATAGAAGGCTGTTTCTGTCACATAATAAAAAAATTAAAATCACAATTCAGACATGCGATATATAAACACAATTATTTTGTTTTCACGCAATTTCGAGTTTACATCTCACAAATCTTGCAAGTTTATATCTTGCAATTCTGACTTCTTTTTATCTGAATTTTGAGTTTACATCTCACAATTGTTTTTTTTCCACCATGGAATTAAAAAAAAAAAGGTTTTAAAAAAAAAGTTTTTAACTCAGAATTCTCAGAATTTCTCACAATTGCAAGTTTAATATCTTGCAATTACAAAATTGCAAGAAAAAGTCATTTTATATCATACAATTCTAATATTTCTCAAATTTCTTATCTGAATTTTGAGTTTATCTTTTTGAGTTTTTTCTGAAAATTGCGAGGAAAAAAAAAGAATTGTGAGATAAAAAGTAACAATTAACTTTTAATTGTTTTATTCTGTTATGAAAGCATAGTATACCGATAAATATGAATTAATAATTATTATTTATTTAAATTTAATAGAAAAAGTAATTTTCCACATAATAGTTTAATAATCTTTAATGCAATGATAACATAAATGCCAATGGTTAAATAAAAATTTTTTTTCATTATATCCAAATATTATTTACTTTACTTTTGTTTAATTCTTTAAAACTATATGTATATATACTGTGTGTATATGTATATATATATATATATATATATATATATATATATATATATATATATATATATATATTA
>NW_015505270.1:1924773-1947061 GCF_001515645.1 Sinocyclocheilus grahami | reverse complement strand
TAATGTATGTATGTATGTATTAAATTTAAGCCCCTGGCCTAAACTGTACTTCCATCATCCTCAGATCTTCATTCTCTAAGACCTCAGTAGTGCACTTATGTGTATTTTTAAGTAATTAAATTTCAGACTATACTGCAGTCAAACAATCCCAATGAACAGAAAATGCACTGGAAGCCAAATTGATCAATGGTAAACTTCAAACGACCCCTTCAGCTTCCAGTTTTGTCCATAAGGCACCGTACTGACCTTCCTCCCTTTCCTGTCTCAAGATATCCCAGTTTGACTTGCTGATCTGTTGACAAGCTTGTCATGGTCCGTGGCAAATGGGAATCACTTCGGAACGTCACATTACTAATCCAATTAAAAACTATGAACAGTGGAGCGTGGTGGAAAAGAGAGGCAATCAACATGAATCACTTTAGCCGTTGTAGTGCCTGTAAGTGGAGAGCAGTCGATGGAGTTTACTGTACTGTAAAAAAAAACGTCAGCACAGTTTGCCAGACCACAATTCCTCTCTAATGCGGATAAAATGAATGGAGTCTTTGATTCAGGGAGAGTTCGACAAACTACTTTTTAGCCTTGTTTTGTTTGACTTTTTACTCTAAGGGGGCGTTTACATGACAACGTTTCAGCCAAAAATGGGAAACTTTTTATGCGTTTTGCATGTTCGTTTACACGACAACGGCATTTTGGGGACTGAAAACACGTATTTTTGAAAATGGGTTTTAAAGTGCACGTTTTTGAAAACGCCACCATTATCGTTTCACACCCAACACCAAAAACGGCGTCATGCGCGCGCGTAGTACGTGTTAGGTATGTAGACATGCGCAGTACGTGTCAATTTTAAAGACAAGCGCGAACAAACATACACAACAATGGCGGAGTACATGGTACTGTTGTTGCTGCTCAAGAGTTTGCTAACGCTTCTTCAGCAAAGTGTGGATTTACTTCGCCAATATTACAACCAACAGCGGAGACGCAACATATACAACCTATAATCGTCACTTCCCTACAGGTACTGTTTACTAACAAGGTGACAGCGCCAACTACTGGCCTGGCATACGTAAGGCATGCGTTTTTGGCCGTTTTCGCGGATATGTGTAAATGCGAATTGTTTTGAAAACGTTGTCGTGTATACGTGAAACTTTTTAAAAACGCAAGTGAAAAACTTTTCCTTTTTTGACTACACCGTTGACGTGTAAACATAGCCTAAGAAATTTTTCATTGAAAAACTCACTTTATATGACTTTTTACTGATTTTATCGAGGGGGATCGAGACTGGCGTCTCCCACATTAGTGCTAACCACTTGGCCACAGGTGAGAAAGAAACTTCTTATAACTTATTGTTATTAAAAACAATCCACAAAGACCTTTGTGTGCAAAGGCCTGAGTTTGTTTCAGAGTTGGTTTTTACATCATTCTGACAAAAGCCACGTTGGAAAACAATCAATTACCTCAGTGTTCCGATAACACAACTCCATTTCCTTTGAGGAAAGCAAATTAGAAAAAAGCATGGTGGGGCAGCAAATGATTCTGTGGGGTCGTTGTGGTACAGAAAGAAAAATCAGCTAAATGTCAAAAGATCCCGCCTTTGAAGATGGTCAGCTACTAACTTGAAATCGCACATCGGTGACTGTTGAAAAAAACTTAAGCAGACGTTTCCGGTCGTGCTTAAAGCGAGGTGGAAAACCATTTCCTGTAAAGCTCTACATCGACATACTGTATGTGTGTTGAAGAACAAGAAGAGTTCCTTCTTTCCTCATTTGGAGCATCTGACTCACTTGCTCCTTTCGAGCATTCCTAATCGAGGCGTACCCGAAGTACAAGATAGAAAAAAAGCCAACATGCTGGAGTCGTTCGAAGTCTGCAGGCAGGCGATTGTGCGTGAACAGGCACTTGACTCCCGCGGGACTCTTAAAGCTATTTTCTTATTTAGCTCCACTTTGACTGGGTATTGTTAGAGGCCGAGCAGTTCTTTCCTCGCTCGTGACAGGTGCTTCCCTTATATAAAACCCATCCTTTCATTTTCAAGAGCGCTTTCGGAAAGGTACAGCCGTCATGAACTCAACACAATGTTCCAGAAAGAGTACTGGAATTCTAATTGTGTGGAAATATGGGACTTAGTATGACTACTACGAACAAAGATATAGTACTGAAATAATGACACTTAGTATTTAACTATTTAGATCAGTAATATATTTTTGGATTAAATTGGCCAAAGTTTATTTACAGATAAAAAAGCATTAGAGCAAAACCCGATCGCACATTTTGGACCACACTCTTAAAAATAAAGGTGCTTCAAAAGGTTCTTCAAGCGATGCCATAGAAGAACCATTTTTGGTTCCACAAAGAACCATTCAGTCAAAGGTTCTTTAAATAACCATCTCTTTCTTACCTTTTTATAATCTGAAGAACCTTATTTCGCCACAAAGAACCTTTTGTGAAACAGAAAGGTTCTTCAGATGTTAAAGGTTCTTTATGGAACCCTTTAGACATAAAGGTTCTTCTATGGCATCGTGAAGCACCTTTATTTTTAAGAGTGCACTTGAGTACTTATGCTGATTTTGTGCTGCACTTAGCCATGTTTTGACATTAAAAAAGGGAAACATCCAATGATTTCAAAATGTAATGTTGCATGGTTTTATAGTAGTTCATATTTGCATCATATGGCTTTTATAATGAGACTTTTTATTGATAGCAACATTTTGTTGTACATGTAAGTGTGCTTTATGTGTAAATGGAAGGCCATTAAACAAAACTCAAATACTTGCCGTGCAAAGAAAAAGTTGAGAATTAGCTGTAATATAAATTAGCTGGGTATGCACTCTAGTATTGCACAATCATATTTTTTGATAACGACAACTGTGATTATCTGGAAAGAAATATTCTCCAATTGAACAGACACCAATATGAATCAAATTTTGAATTTTTTAAATAATTTTTAAAAGGTATTTTGGTGATGATGCATGAATGGTAGCAGTACGAGTATGGCGCGAAACGCAAACGTTTCCCGAAAAAGATAATTGGGCAGTTTTACGACAATTTAACTGGGTTCATGTATAAACATTTTCAAAAGTTTTATACATTTTATAGACTAGTTGTTGCAGCCATAATTTCAATTATTATTTCAAATTAAATAAAAATAATAAAAATAAAACAATTCCAAACTGCTGCTAAGCATCCAATAATGTGGAGACGACAATATCCAAGTTCTCAGGTTCTTACTGTAAAAAATAGGATTTATAAGGAAGGCAGAAACAGTATGAAGATTCCTAATCAGAGTGTCTTGACTTTGTCTCCATTAACCGGTTGTAATGCAGGTCTATTGAAGGCTGCTTGTCGGTATATTGAACCGGCACCCTGTGAACCTCTCAGTTCTTCAGTCAATCTGACTGTAATGGAGCCTCTTACACCTTGAGAATTCCCTGATATGGGAATATTTTTCATCTCCCTTTCCCACTCGCAGGCATGATGCCCATGTGCGTTCCCCTACAGCCACGACAGACAGTGAAGAGCAGTGAGTATACAATCACACACACACACACTCACACTCTCCTCTCTTTCCCGTATCCCATCGGGTTGGAGGAACAGATGGCAGTGAAAAGTCATTCACACGTTACTGCACGTTCCACACGCCGGAGAAGAAAACCCTGTCAGTGCGATCGTCGCAACCAATCACTCTGCTCAAATCCCCGGCGACAGCATAGCGCTCTGCTGGGGACCGGCGAAAACTGGGTTACTAAGCACTTTTTATTCTCTCCCGGCTTCGTAAATGTGCCCTTGTCATATTTTAAACGGCCTTATTCAATATTCATGAACAGGCGACACCTGCTTGTCTCGCTGAGACAATGTGGCTGAAAAGATGGGGGCGGGGCCACATGGAAGTTCCGAGGTAGGTGGATCAAACCACACCCCTTTCTGCAGAGTGGGCGTGGCTTAAGAGTTTGTTCGCGGGATCAAACTTTGTTTTAATCTTCTCGTTTAGAGAGAACTGTTTGTAATAATGTTTAGCCCAAGAAGAAGCAAAGGCCAAGAGTTGGACCGTGGCCGGAGGGGGGTGCGGGAGGGCAGGGAGGGAAAACAAAATCAGATTTCCAAAATTATAATGGAAAACGGTTTTAACAACAACAAAGACGGCAGCTGAGGCAAGAGAAAAATGTACGAGTCAGGGTGCCTTTGAAGATATTTAATTAAAATCTAATCCTGCATTCTTAAAGGCTCACATAAATTAAGCTGTCAGTCAGGAGATTTATGCATTCACATTTGCATATCGCATACAATTCATCAATTACTCATGTTTGAAAGGCTTGAGTATCCCAGGGAGAGGAGCTACCAGTGTGCCAGTTCAGAGAGACAGACAGCGAGAGAGAGACAGAGTGAGGGAGAGAGACAGACAGAGAGGATGATGGGGCTCCTGATACCCGCTGATGCCCAAGAGGAGTCAGTCTCCATATGTCCAAGCATTCAACCAATACTACTGAAATCCTTTCTCTTGCAAATGTACACACACACACACACACACACACACACACACTGTGCGTGAAGCTGTCTGGTCTCCGACTGCCACATGTAAAGCTCTATTCTCACAGTCAGACAACTGCAGCTGATTTCATTCTGCACTTTGCTTTCAGTGTTGTACAACTAAACTAATTAGCGTACAGTAGAGCGGACCACAAGTACATGTGGCAGACACAAGCAAAATCATTCACACTTTACTGAATAGTTCATACATAAATATTCATATACTATATCTTCAATATATTATTTCATAACAAAATCTTTCATGCATTTATTTGATCAAAAATACAATGAATACAGTAATATTGTGAAAAAATTATTACAATTTAAAATAACTGTTTTCTATGTGACTATGGGCCCTATTTTAACTATCTAAGCGCATGGTCTAAAGAGCACGGCGCAGGTACATTTAGGGCGTGTCCAAATCCACTTTTGCTAGTTTAACGATGGAAAAAACGGTCGGCGCGCCCGGGCGCATGGTCTAAAATAGTTGTCCCTATTCTGTTAATGAGTAATGGGTGTGTTTTGGGCATAACGTGCAATAAACCAATCAGAGTCTCACCTCCCATCCCCTTTAAGAGCCAGTTGCGCTCGTGCCATGGCGGATTTGCTATTTACACGGCGGAATTTGCAAGCGCAAAGACAGAACGCGTCTCCAGAGATGAAATGGAGCTGCTCGTGCGCGAGCAAATAGGTAGCCTAATTATGATACATGCAATGACTAATCATTATGACATATAGGCATTTTCAAATTTATGTAGCCTACACAATAATAATATTTTACATTGCAAACCTTTCATTTTTAATATTTGGCATGTTTGTGTGCTGCTGTGCGTCCCTGTGTGTAATAAGCAGAGTGTACGCGCGCTGTGGACCCGCCTATACTAGCGTGCACGCAGGACGTGAAAACGACAACTGCATCAGGCTGAAACTAGCAAAAAACACTTGGTCGCACCTGGCACCGCATTGATAGGGCCCTATATTTTAAAATGTAATTTATTCCTGTGATGCAAAGCTGAATTTTCAGCATCATTACTCCAGTCTTCAGTTTCACTTGATCCATCAGAAAATCATTCTAATATGGCGATTTGCTGCTCAAGAAGCATTTTTGTTTATATATTTTACTTTATATGATATTTTTTCAGGATTCTGTGATGAATTAAAAATGGAAAATAACAGCATTTATTTGAATTAGAAATATTTTGTAACAATATAAATGTCTTTACTGTCACTTTTTTATTAATTCAATGAATTTTTGTTGAATTGAAGTATTAATTTTTTATTTTTTTTTAAAGATGTAAGTTTGTTTATATACATATATATATATATATATATATATATATATATATGGCCAAGAAATAACAAAATAAAATGAAAGATTTTACATATGCATTTTACATATGCATGGTTTAGAGTTTTTTAATATTCCAAAAACATGTCTATAACTTCAGTCTGCAACATTTGTTAATAGAAATGTAAGAAGTGAAGTAGGAAACTAAAATGTAAATTATTTGTTGTGATATAAAACCACAGATGTTGTCAATAAAGCTTGTATTGTCTTTCTATCGAACTGTGTTTCAGTACAGGCAAGGTCACACCTGACATTTTCAGGTATGTATGTTCAGTCATCACTCTTTCTTATAAAGCCATCCAATATTTCTCAGATTAAAGGCCAATGCTTTTAATTTGGGAAAGGCTTTGGCCGTGGTAGGGCTGTTTTTTCCCCACAGGCTCGTCTCACACTGTGTTCCATTATCTTGATTGCGATTATCAGACGAAGACTATTGTTAACCATAACTAGCGGTTTCGCTGTCGGGTTGAGGCAAGCCAAGTGCAGGGCGGTGCAACCATGGAGACGCCAAGAAATTAAGACAACCGTCTCCAACCACCTACCGGTTGGCTAGTTAAATTTCAGTGGATGGAGTGTTTAATAATCTGTGGCCAAGAAAAAAACAAACATGGGGGAAAAACTGGCATTAACAATGGTATCTTATAGGAACTTTGCTTAATAGGCACCTAAGGATATTCCAGAAAGACGGTTTATCACACTATTATAACATTTTTGTTACTTTAATTCTCATCGCACACATTTGCATTCAAAAGTTGTATTTATTTTTTTTGTACATTTTTTGTTATTTATTTATGCAACAGGACATTTTCTATATAATGTATTTTTATAACAGAAGTATAAATATGATACATCTCACCTTAGAATAAATGTGGAAGTAAAATGGCTAAACTTACACAGCCATATATCTTTGCAAAACTGTTTTTAGTTCAATTATATATATATATAGCATCAAACAAACAATATAATTCTTGTTCACAGTAATAAAACCTGATTAAATAATAATAATACATTTTATTTATAATACGCTTTTCTAGTACCCAAAGCACTAATTAAAGATTAAAGATTAACTATTAAAAGATACCATTTAAAAAAAAAATGATTGCACAACAGGCCAGTAGGTGGCAATATGCATGAAGTAGGGCTGGGCAAAAATTTGAATGGGATTTTCATGCGAATCTCGTCAGTATAGTCGCTTCTGGTGATTAGTAGTAAATCTCCAGCACATGCTTTCAGATGGAGCGGCATTTACTAAATTATTAATTGTCGATTTCGTGTAGCTTGTCAGTGAACTACGGCTCTGTGTAGTAAATGCCGCTCCATCTGAAAGCACGTGCTGGAGATTTACTACTAATCACCAGAAGCGGCTTTACTGACGAGATTCGCATGAAAATCACATTTGATTTTTTTGCACAGCCCTAGCATGAGATCGCCATTAAACAAAAGAAGAATAAAGAAATATGGCATGCTTCTTCTTAGCGTTTGTTTTCATGGTGATTCTTTTCATGGTAAACTTACTCCTAGTCTCGTTTTTAAAAAACGATAACCGAGAGTAAGAAGGGTTAGGGTAAATCAATCGAGAGTTTGGGGTTTATGTGTTGGTAAATGAACCTTGCTTGCTACTATGTTTGCAGGCCTACAGTATCCACCTCAAGTATATTAAGGAAATTTAGGAAAATTAGAGGCCCGTCTCTTTACCTAAATTGGATTATTAAATTCTGTTTGTTGAGGGGGTCGCCATAACAGATGACCTCATATCAGCTAATGACAGTAAACAAAGGTGTGTTTTTCTAAAATGCCGACTCCTGGGACGCCACCAGAGAAAGGTCAAACGCTCAGAACGACAGAGTCCCGCCTATGTGGCATGGCCTCTTTCGCACGCATACACACAAATACACATGCTGTCTGGCCCTCACAATGTTGCTTTTGTTCTGCATTATTAACTGAGAGAATTCCTCCGCTTCAAGCTTTTATTAAAAAACTCGGTGCGGCTGTGCGCAAGGAACCGTTTCGGAAAGGGCCCAGTATAAACAGCGCATCTCCTGAAGAGAAATCTCCACTCGTGCATTTCTTTAAATTCTGCCTCCGTCTGACACGCTGTAGCTTTTAGCTTAAGTAACCGCCGATCATAATTTTTCCCTCCTTCTCTCAGCAGTGCCACTACAGAGCTACTGATGGTATTGAATAAATGTCAGATGTCTTCCCCCCTGCTGTCTGCTCCGAGAGCGAGAGGGAGAGGAGGGAGAGGAGCGAGAGAGAGAGGTGTTGCCTTATTCATGGTGGGCGGGCGAGTGGGGGGAAGGACAGTTTGTTTGTGAGCCATTATCTTCAGCCATCAATCACATCTGAGGAGCGCATGACACGAGCGCATCATTTGATTGCACATGGGAGCCTGTGTGTGTATGAATATCCATAACAATATGAACGTCCAGTGAGATGATCTTTATTTCTAAATGACACACAAGGCCTTGACACATGCTGCTAAACAGCAGATCAGCAGGCCTGCGTGGAGAAGCTCTGCGGATTTACACAGAATTAGTATGTACGGCATTCACAAAGTTCTACACGTCCACGGCCCCTTGGTCTGTTTAAGACATTTTACCATATTGAAATCCATTCCACAATTAATGCAGAAAATGCAATCAAAGTGCACAGCTTATACGTGAACCTTCTGAGCACAAAACAGGCCCACCTTTTCAAGATTATATTCATAAATTTGAATGTGTTAAAGTGAACCAGAAAGGAATTTGTGACATATCAGCACTATATCAGTTATCATCCTAAATTGGATATTTTTAATGCATCGTAACTGGTTGACATCTATCCAGCATCCCAGAGATCCCTACTGTATTATTATGAGGGGTTTTTTTCAAACAGTATACTATATATTTAGAGTAAAAGTATAAAAGAATATTAATTCCATGTTTTCTTTTATCTCTCATACAGTGCATACTATTCAAGCATACTGTACATACAAATAATTTTAGTTCTTGCATGTGTAATTTCCTTTGTTTTTTTAGTTTTTTTACAAAGTACTATATACAGATATAATATTGGCCATTTATCTGTTATTGGCCATGAAAAACGACAATATAATAATAAATTAATGAGGTTGTGTGTGGTGGAATCAACAACCATGCAACATTTGACACAATTTATGTAACTTAAAAACACAGTGAAAATGTACACTGCAAGAAATGATTTTCAAAATTATAAATAAAGACTAGTGGGAGTATGTTTTACAAGAAGATACTATTACAGTCTTTCTACTTCAAAATTTCATGTTTAATTGTTTGTAATTTTTTGTGTAATTATTTCTTTATAATTATTAATTTACTTTGAGAGAAAAGTGTTTCAAAACAAATCATACACTTTTTTATTTTTACAACCAAAAATACTGTGATAGACAGACAGACAGACAGACAGACAGACAGACAGACAGACAGACGGACAGACAGACAGATAGATAGATAGATAGATAGATAGATAGATAGATAGATAGATAGATAGATAGATAGATAGATATTCCTTTATAATATAAATATTATATATAATTCAGGGTAACTTTCATTTAAGTTCATGAATTTTTGGTTTAATTTGTCTCACAACTACATTTCTGAATGATCTAGTACAGTGAGCTAAAACATTTGTGTGATAAAGTGTGCATGCGTGTGTGTGTGTGTGTGTGTGTGTGTGTGTGTGTGTGTGTGTGAGTGAGTGAAAGGGGTCAATGAAGAGGTCATATACCCAAAACTTAGTTGATGTTTGACTCTTCTTAGTCCATACACACACACACACACACACACACACACCATATCATATCATATCATATTAAAATCTACCATCAGTACGTCTGTTCCAGCTGAATTCACAGCTGAATCCTTCCTCTTTAGACATGCTCACTTCCTTTTTTCAGCCCTGCATCTCTGTGATTCTGTATTGACTCTTCACTGAACATATGATGAGCCGGTGATTTACCAGACGGGGGAATGGACGGACAGAGAGAGAGAGAGAGGGATGGGAAAGAGGAGGGAGAGGCTGTCGTCACTTGACAGCTCACTGAGATATGACTCAATGCGCGGCTCTTAAAAATAGCAGCTCTCTGATAAACAGCACGCTCTCCCTTTAACCCACAGATTTGAGCTGGCGGACACAATGTGCCCGACTGCGCTTAAGTTAAGACGTGATAGATTCAAAGCATCCCAGCAATGAGACTCGCTCTGACAGCCTGTTAACGGTGAGCGGACGCACATGGAGGGGCCTCCGGTGTGTGAGACAAAGCAGACAGAGATATTCCTTATCTTCGTATTCTCTCTCTCTCTCTCACACACACACACACATTGACGGTCTGTTTTACCCATGGTGCTTTAATACACATTCATATCAGTCTAAGTAAGTTTGATCTCGTTTTCCATTCCACCTGTTTCTCAGTCTCACTCCATCCATCTCTGTAAGTGTTGCATTTCATTCTGTCAAAGCCAGACGTGAATGTTTAAAGCCAACATGAAATCACTACTGACCCTTTTTACTTTTTTGTGATATGATTTATCAGAGCCCAGCATTCTGAAGTCTGACTTGCTCTGCCTCTGAAACAAGTTTGTTCTGGGTGTCTCTATACATATAAAAACACGGTCTCACATTCCTTAACATTTATTGCCTTCTACAACTAAAGACATACTCCTTATCAACGGGTTTGGGGTTATAATAACCCATTTAATAATTAAACATGACAAATAAAACCCAGAGGGTTGTTGTTGTGCGTAATATTAGTCAAAAATATTATAGATGCGTAATATCAAAATTTGATTTCTAAAATATATTTAAAATAATGAAATAATCAGTGAATAATTGCACAACTGTTCAAAAGTTTGGGGCCATATGAATGGTTTTGGATGAAGTCTCTTAATCAAAGATACAGTATTATTGTGAAATATTATTACAATTTAAAATCAATTATTATTACAATTTTTAAATAGTTAAAAAATATAAACTCCATTACTTCATTACTCCAGTCTTCAGTGTCACGTGATCCTTCAGAAATCATTCTAATATGCCGATTTGCTTCTCAGAAAACATTTCAGATTTGTACCAATGTTAAAATCAGTTGTGCTGCTTCTTTTTGTGGAAACTGTAATACTTTCAGGAATCTTTGATAAATAAAAAAGTTATTCATTTAAACAGAAATATTTTGTAACATTATAAATGTTTTCACTATTACTTTTGAGTATTTTAATGCATTGTTGCTGAATAAAAGAATTCATTTCTTTAAAAAAAAAATTATGACACCAAACTTTTGAACGTTAGTAAGTGTACATAAAAAAAGTGTTAAAAATCATTCAAATTAATTATGAGTTATATTTGCAGAAATAAAGAATATATATATTTTACAAAATATGTCCTGAAAATGTACTCATAATTACATGTAAACTACTATTTATCCAATTTGACTGAACGCATACAGTTATCAGTCAAAGCTAATAACAATAAAATGGGAAATATATCAGTCTATCTATATGCTCAAGATGAGAAAAGCAAAAGATTGTGACCCAAAAAAAACAGTAGCCATTGACTTTATTTGTATATTTGTATTTTTCAATAGCTACTGTCAACTATTTGGTTACCCACATTCTTCAAAATATTCTCTTTTGTGTTCAACAAAAGAAAGAAATTCATACAAACATGAGAGTGAGTAAATGATGACAGAGTTTACATTTTTCAGTGAACTATTCCTTTAAGTGCAACAAGTGCAATCTCATAACTGTGTTCAGACGAACTGAATGATTAGGACAAAATGTGGCTCACTATCACCTGATTATGGGCTCATTGTCAACAACACGACTTTACGGTAACGGTCGGCTTAAAGCAAACAATTTAGATAGCAAAATGCGTTGAACCTTGACACAGACAAAACACCCACTATCACCTCAAAACACACACACTTCTCCTATCCTCTCTCAAGTCACCAGGTTCAGATCCCACTCAATTAAATTAGATCTGCTTTTCGTAATTCTGCCACTCTCAGCGCCAAAGCTGACAGCAATCGGCTTCCTTCCTACCCGACACAACTCGCCGTCCCTCCACCGCAAGCCTTTGGCGGGCGGGATGATGTGCGAGTGGGGGGGGGTTGCCTTCAGACAATAGCGAGGGTTGGCACTTAGCTGTATGCGGATTAAATTCTCTGACATTATCAACCCGCCCGCTGAATCCGTGCAGGAGGCGGGAGGAACAGGGGTCGGCAAGATGCAGAACAAACCTTCTATCCCTGATGCTCAACGTCTCTCTGCGGATTACTGTCACTCACCGCCGAGAGAGAGAGAGGAGGCGAGGGTGGGTTACTCCCATTTATTTAATAACCTGCACCCTAATCTGTTTCAAAACAGAGGAGGGAGGGAAAATGTCATGGGAAGATGTAAACACTAGGAGCCGGTGGCTCTTGTACCTACAAACAGTCTTTTCCAAATTTAACAAGTCCTCCGCTTCATCTGTGTGAAGACTGGGGATGGAAGTTGATGGGCTTCTTTCTTCGGCTGTTTTGGTTGAAGCATTTTATTTTGACCCCTGTACTTTTTTCCACACACGATTGGAACAAATTAAAATGTCTCTGAAGTTCTCATGAGAAAATATAGCAGACAGCAGCTATTTTGGGGAAGTCGTGGCCAAATGGTTAGAGGGTTCGAGTCTCGTACTGGCAGGATATAGCCGGTCAAAGTCTCAACTTTGGGGGGCGCTATCTCCGTCCAGCGGGGGGCTATCGACTCGGGGTGGGCGGCATCGGATAGGGGGCCTCGGGGTCTATCTTCACCCCGAGATTCAGGTTCCTAGGCCTCGGCCTCGGCGAGATATAGCCGGTCAAATTCTCAACTTTGGGGGGCGCTATCTCCGTCCAGCGGGGGGCTATCGACTCGGGGTGGGCGGCATCGGATAGGGGGCCTCGGGGTCTATCTTCACCCCGAGATTCAGGTTCCTAGGCCTCGGCCTCGGCGAGATATAGCCGGTCAAATTCTCAACTTTGGGGGGCGCTATCTCCGTCCAGCGGGGGGCTATCGACTCGGGGTGGGCGGCATCGGATAGGGGGCCTCGGGGTCTATCTTCACCCCGAGATTCAGGTTCCTAGGCCTCGGCCTCGGCGAGATATAGCCGGTCAAATTCTCAACTTTGGGGGGCGCTATCTCCGTCCAGCGGGGGGCTATCGACTCGGGGCGGGCGGCATCGGATAGGGGGCCTCGGGGTCTATCTTCGACCCGAGTTCCTAGGCCTCTGCGTTTTCGAGCAGGCGCGGGTCAAACTTCCACCCACCCCACCGAACCCCCAACTGCTCCCCGGGCGCCGCAACAAAAATCGCTGCCCACTGCTCCGGGTGTGTGTTCACGGTGTGTGTGTGTTCACTGCTGTGTGTGTGCACTTTGGATGGGTTAAATGCAGAGCACTAATTCCAGTAAAAAATGATTGTCATTTTAATGGTAAAAGACTGCAAAAGGCCTGTTGATTGATTAACGGTAAGTTCCCTTATTATATACAGTGAAAAATCTGTAATAAATCTAATGGGACATTTCATTTCATTTTACAGTAAGTACTGTTTAATTGACCGTTTTTAAAGTTAAAAAGAACAAGTCATCTTATAATTTACAATGAAAAAACGTACACTGACAAACCCAGAATTCCCTGTGTGACACTTTTGATAGCTTTTTCATCAAAATAACTCTTTCTTCTTAGTTTTTTCTTATTAGGTACAATATATGCTTTAGGGTTAGACTGCAAAAGGCCTGTTGATTGATTAACGGTAAGTTCCCTTATTATATACAGTGAAAAATCTGTAATAAATCTAATGGGACATTTCATTTCATTTTACAGTAAGTACTGTTTAATTGACCGTTTTTAAAGTTAAAAAGAACAAGTCATCTTATAATTTACAATGAAAAAACGTACACTGACAAACCCAGAATTCCCTGTGTGACACTTTTGATAGCTTTTCATCAAAATAACTCTTTCTTCTTAGTTTTTTCTTATTAGGTACAATATATGCTTTAGGGTTTTATGTTAAAGGGATAATTCACCCAAAAATGAAAATGTGATGTTTATCTGCATGCTTACCCCCAGGGCATCCAAGATGTAGGTGACTTTATATTTCTTCAGTAGAACACAAACGAATATTTTTTAACACAAACTGTTGCAGTCTGTCAGTCTTATAATGGAAGTGAATGGGAATGACGGCTTTGAGAGTAAAAAAAAAACATGCACAAACAAGACCAAATTAAACCCTGCGGCTCGGGACGATACATTGATGTGTAAAGACACAAAACGATCGGTCTGTGCAAGAAACTGAACAGTATTTATATCGTTTTTTTACCTCTGATTCACGCATTGTCCGAACTGTTCGAACTGTCCTGAGCGGTGGCGCGTCCTCCTGAGCCTGTTCTCAACAGCAGGCGCGAGGCGTCTTGTTCTTCTTCTTGCTTTACGGCGGCTCACAGACTTATAAGTGCATTACCGCCACCTATCTCTCAAGTGGACCATTGACACTCTATCTATAATCTCAATTAGGAGTGTCAATGGACGCCTCACGCGCCTGCTGTTGAGAACGCGCTCAGGAGGACACGCCGCTGCTCAGGACAGTTCGAACAGTTTGGACATTGCGTGAATCAGAGGTAAAAAATGATATAAATACTGTTCAGTTTCTTGCACAGACTGATCGTTTTGTGTATTTACACAATGATGTATCGTCACGAGCTGCAGGGTTTAATTTGGTTTTGTTCGTGTATGTTTTTTTTTTTTACTCTCAAAGCCGTGATTCCTTATTCACTTCCATTATAAGACTGACAGACTGCAACTGATATAAATACTGTTCAGTTTCTTGCACAGACTGATCGTTTTGTGTATTTACACAATGATGTATCGTCACGAGCTGCAGGGTTTAATTTGGTTTTGTTCGTGTATGTTTTTTTTTTTTACTCTCAAAGCCGTGATTCCTTATTCACTTCCATTATAAGACTGACAGACTGCAACTGCGGTTTGTGTTAAAAATCTTAATTTGTGTTCTACTGAAGAAACAAAGTCACCTACATATTGGATGCCCTGGGGGTAAGCAGATAAACATCACATTTTCATTTTTGGGTGAACTATCCCTTTAAATCAATGTTTATTGCTTTATTTTAGTGTCGTGTTATGATGGTGTTTTCTATTTATGTGAAAGACACTGTGCACCTTCTATTTACCTCAGATTGTGGAAAAGCTATAATTGTGATGAGTTTTGATTTATCAAGTGGCTTTTTCATTACCATCTGTGTTTTTGGTGGTTGTCAGTGTATTATAAAGATAGTAGGTTGGTATATTAACATTATATCAATTGATGAAATACAGGTTTAAGTGTAAATTTAAGTTCAATCTGTAAAATCTCAAATGTTGCTACTGTATTTATTACGATATAGTTCTGGAAACCACAGCTGCTGTTTTTATTGTACATTTCAGTGTTTTTTTTTTACGGTGTACTAATTGAGTTACAGAAAAATATAGCATAAATATCAAACATTAAAGTCAACATAAAAAAACCTTTTACTTATATTATTCTTATTATTCCATAAATTTGAAATGTAAATATTGTTGAGCATACCGTGAATTGATTGGACTGTGAAAAGTTACAGGATGTCAGAGGGAAAGAATTGAGAAACAGCATTTTGACATCAGACAAAAAGGAAAAGATGGCAAAGCAAGTTACATGAAGGCAAATATATTTTTCTTGAAATAACATAATAAAAAGCAAAATGTGGAATAATATGCATGAAATGCTCACAGAAAGACTAAGAACACATATTGAGAAAGTAAATAGGGTTAATTTTGATTTCATGTTGATTTTACGTTCGGCATAAATCAGAGCATGTTACTTTGATGACATGAAATCATTAGATTTGAACCCATCAGGGTGCAGGACAAAAAGTGAATCTGGATTTGATCAGTCAGATAAACCTGCAGAAAACTCATAACATACATTTATTTTCACCAGTATTTTCTTTACCTGTGGAACCTTGCAAATAAAAAGCCAAAAAGTTGAAGTGCCGCTTTCTTAACTCTTTATTCTGCATGGTGAATTGCCTGTAATGATTTTTACCAGATTACAAGATGTCATGTTCAACACACTGAAAGCTAGGGTTCAGAGCCGGGCAAAAGGTCAGGATTAGGGACTGTTTACAAGGCCGGGGTGAAAGGTCACAGGTCAGGGGCTTAAGACACACAAGTCCAACTGACACAGTAACCTTATTGAGTTTTTCCAGTGGCAGCTGCAAAGCATTTGATACCACATGGCGCATTGTTTATACCAAAAAGCGCTGCGGCGAATAGATAAATTGCTAAATTAATCCCTTCACACACATTTGGAATTGCAATGCTTTCACTCATTCAGGAGGGTCACGCTGACCCTGCTTTTGTTTTAGGCAGATTGTAGCAGCTTGACTTGATTAAATGCATTTGATCCTTTTAGCAGTGTACAGTTCCATTCATATTGTACTGAGGAGATGGAGGTGAAACGTTACATGATCCGCTGTATGCAGTCACACGCCGAACTGGATGGACAGTGGACACAAGAGCATTTAAAGAGGTGAGTTTAAAAAAAACTATAAAAGATACTATTATAAAAATGTGAATTTCCTTTGAAAATATGTAGATTAATAGATGTGAATGAGCAGAAAGGGATTGCTATTTTAGTGCAAACTATACATAAAAATAAAATAAATCATTAGGATATGACCAAAATCTTACATCATAGTATGACTAATTTTACTTTTTATTTAATTTAATAAATTTAGCTTTTGCTGAAATGTTTATTATTACTACAATTATTTGACAATGTAGTGAATTAAATAATTTATAAATGTAAGACACAACAGCTGATTATCATTTGATTACTTTCTTCTTTTTTTGGACCTTGATAGGCATTTGGATGAGCTTTGTTGAAAGCAGTGGTAAAATCGCAGATAAAATCCACTTTTAATGCGATAGCTAGCACTTTGCAGTGCGCTGTCTAGATGCATTTTTAATTCACCCCTATCAAGTTTAGATATGATATGCCACTAATCCTCATGCTCTAACAGGTCACCATGGCAATGGCAATCTGATCAATTTCCTGCCCTCGCCTGTGTATCCTGAGTGACCATAAACGTTCATTAGCATTGCTCTGCGATCGCTAATGTTTGAAGAGCACATCTAATGTTGGGTACAGACATAAAGTTGGGAATAAACAATGCTTTGAAACGTGTTACATCTGCTCTTTCAGTTACAATTACATTATATGTTGAGTGCAAACACACGTAGACACTCACAGGCTCTATAGTCATTCACTTGAAATGCGACTAACGACAGATCACAGAGTGCCTGAATTACGAGCGTTTCACTTCGCTCTCATGAGCAACACCTACCGGATCCGCTCTAATTTGATGTAGGCCGAGGCAGACGTGGAAAATCAATAGTGGACAATGAGAGTGGATTTTTGTCCTATCAAAAGATGCCACGGATGGCCGTCACTTTGCTAGAAACATCCTTTTGAAGGCCTTTCCAATTAAACTAATGGTTTGGCCTGTTGAATGACTATTTATTCAGACCGGAGTGAAACTGGGTGCTCTGAGCCAAAACGGAGTAGTGAAGAACATATCACCGTTTAATGAGGAAGTAAATGGGTTTTGTCCACATTGCAGAACAGTCTTTACTTAATGCTGTTGGCTTGTAATTAAAGAACAACAGATTAAATAGAAATTCATGAGTGTAACGCACAAGTGCTCAAAGTGCATTATTGCACCAAGGCACAATTGCAATGTGTCTCACACACTCTTTAGTATCTTGGACCCTTCAGTTTGTCTCCTGTCAGCAGAGCTAACGGCTGACCCCGCGTTTGGCCTCCCTGTCAACTTCCTGCTAAGGTTAAACACACCAGGCCAGCATCCTCTTTTTCACTGCATTAACTAAGCAAGCTACCATGGCTAAAGTAGATCACTGCACTTCTATCCTTTACAATTATCCTTTAAGGTATATTTGTACTAAAATATTACATCTATTCTACACTATAAAAAATTATTTTATTATGAAAAGAATGTGAACTCACTCAAACAAAAAAAAAACAATTAAAATGTATATTTATATATATATATATATACAAAAACTATAAAAGATACCATAGCTATATTTTATATCATAAATATGAATTTCCTTTGAAAATATGTACATTTGAATGTGGACATAGCCAAAATCTTATATTATAGTATGACTCATTTTAATTACTTTAATACATTTTGCTATTTATTTATTTAAATTAAATTAATTTAGTTTTTGCTGAAATTATTATTAGTAGTAATAATATTATTCTTACAATTATTTGATAATCTAGTGAATTAAATAGGTTACAAATGTAAGATACCACATCTGATCATTTTTCTTCTTCTTTTTCTTCTTTTTTTGGAACATTTGGATAAGCTTTGCTGAAAACAGTGGTAAAATATCCAAGAAACATTTATTATGATCAATGTTGAAAATGGCTAAATACTTTTTGTGGAAGCCATGGTATCTTTTTGTCAGGATTAATTTCTTCAGCATTTATACGATATATAAATCTGTTTTAGCATTACAAATGTCTTTAATATCACTTTTGATCAATTCAATACACTTCACATTGGTGTTACTGGTAACACTTTACAATAAGGTTCATTAGTTAAACATTAGTTAATATATTAACTAACATGAACTAACCATGAGCAATACCTTTGTTACTGTATTTACTAATCTACGCTCACGTTAGTTAATAAAAATACAGATGTTCATTGTTAGTTCATGTTAGTTCACAGTGCATTAACTAATGTTAACAAGATTTTAATAATGTATTAGTAAATGTTGAAATTAACATTAACAAAGATTAATAAACGCTGTATAAGTGCAGTTCATTATTAGTTCATGTTAACTAATGTAGTTAACTAATGAACCTTATTGTAAAGTGTTACCGTGTTACTCTTAATTATGAAAGCCAAGTAAAGGAATAATAACTACAACAATGCATTTATAATACTATCTGATTTTCGATATATATATATAGTGTCTTATATTGTGAAATTAACATACACAATACACATTCTATCATCTCACAGTGAAGCATTTATGCACAGATTATCAAAAGCAGCTTGTGTCCTTATTTACGCACCCCGCAGGTATGTGCTCTGTCTGCACTGTAAATACATGTATGTTCTGATTAGTGCTGCCACATGGGAACGGTTAAGCAGGCCGACGTAATGCGGACCAGACGCTACAGATTCCTGTACAGTCTTAAATGGACACACGTTTAAAATGGATCCTTTTGAAGTTGCCAAACAATGTGCAATATCAGGAAACAAGCTGTGTGCATGAGGCTGGAATGTGGAGCGTGGGGGGAAACGGAGTGGAGAGGGGGACACACTTAGCAAGCCTGTGGGTAAATGTAACACACAATGAAACATGAAAAAGACTCCAGTCCCCATTAAGCCAGAGATCACAAGACAACAGTGTGTGTGCGTGTGTGTGAGCCACTTTCAGAAGACGTTTTGTGTGTTTTCCGTAATTATGTGCACTTAATGTATACTAAATCCTTGTTTTTAAGAGTTTTCAACATAACACTCTGGATGGATTCAAACTCTGTATTTCAGTTTCACTGACTTTATCTCTTGTAGACAAACACACACACACACAGACACACACACATGGGATGGCCCTCATGGTGAGAGCAGGTCTATTTTTATGCAGGTAGCTGAGCACTTGGTTTGCTTTAATCAGGAGTGCATTGTTAGCTAGAAAAAAAAACTGAATAGAGGAAAAGAGGAAGCCAACACACTCCTAAATCATATTAAGGAAATAGTTCAACAAAATTCATGTTCTTTCATATAATTCCATATTTTTCTTCCGTATAACACAAAAAAGATATTAGGAAGAATGTTTGCTTTGCTCTTTCATTTAAAGTGGATGGAGAGTTTGGTGCTGTCAAGCCTTAAAAAAGAAACAAAAAGCACCATACAAGAAGTGTAAGTAGCCCGTAAAACTTATATAGTACGTTCTATGGCCTCTGAAGCTTATTGCTTGTTGGTTCGGTGGTATTAATGAAGGTGAATTTCAATCTTGTTGCAATATTATTGACACTTAGGCATGATTAATTGGTTTACGTTAAAATGTCACTCGTTGGCTTTATTTAAATGCATCTCTGCCTCTTTTGTGGCATTTTAACAATTTAAACACAAACACATATATGCATATTAATAAGACAACAGCATATCTATCGAAGACCATGCCCTAACTTAAAAAACTCACACACATCATACAGTAAATAACAAAATGGTGCTCCAGAAAGCAGCCACAAATTCTCGTCCATTAACATTCTGCAGTGTTAATGCCGACTTTTAGAAACATTAATAAATCTTTTTCATTAACGTGTGCGTGACGGATCTTGTGAGGACCGTTTCTCCTCCCTCGTCCTGCAGGCGTGGGCACTTGTCTGCCAAGAGTGTTCTTTAATTTAGTGAGTCTGAACTGTCAAGAGGCAACAAATTCACACCCCAGAATGCAGTCACAAATTCTCGTCCATTAACATTCTGCACAGTGTTAATGGCAACTTTTAGAAACATTAATGAATCTTTTTCATTAACGTGTGTATGACGGATCTTGTGAGGACCGTTTCTCCTCCCTCGTCCTGAAGGCGTGGGCACTTGTCTGCCAAGAGTGTTCTTTAATTTAGTGAGTCTGAACTGTCTGTCAAGAGGCATTGTGGGATACGGATACGTTGAGTCTTGGTGCTTGTTGACAGTCTCTTCTTGTTTTCTTTTATCAAGATAAAAAAAAACACTGCTCTATCCAGAATGTTTTGGAAAGAATGTAAAAGTAAATTGCACCCACAAAATATATATTAAATATTGTAAAGGCCGATATTCTACACATTGTTCTATTATTATTTTCTTTATTACTTTTTATTATTTTACAAAAACATTAGTCATGGACATGGTTTGTTGCATTTGTTTTGTGCTACTGTACCTTTAAGACCTTTTTGGTTGTGATGTCATAATCTGTTTGTTGTCATAAACATGGGCTCAACCATTGAAATTAGTTTAAACAACCAATGGCAGATGGGCAGATTGTTCTGGAAACATGTTTGAAAACAGTCATTATTTTTGCAGTTCTGATTGGTAATGGTAATACTGCAGACATTACAGACTAGAAAGTTAGAAAGATTCTTTTCTATTTTGTAACTATTTATATCCAGAAGTTTTGAGCGATACTTAAAACGTGGGTTTAAACTAAAGTTGCATGTATTGCTAAACACACATTCACACAAATGCTTGTCAATGCGGGCATCTATTTTTGATATTCAGTAGCTTATAGCTGTTCTGCCTCCTCTGTTACTTTTTCTACTGTGAAACAATAGCCACAAATGTGGCTGTGTGCATACTATGCTGATGATGAAATTTACGTCACACGATTTGTATGCACATGTTTGCTTAAAACCTTAAGTATACGTTGAGCTTTAGCATCAGTTCTTTAGGAATACCCAGTAGGCATCACTCAGATGTAAATGGGGCCAGTCATTTTAGTGTTACACATTTCTAACATCAGATCTCCAAGGATTCTGAAACCCCAACTGGCTTTAAAGGGTTAGTTCACCCAAAATGAAAATTACCCCATGATTTACTCACCCTCAAGCCATCCTAGGTGTATATGACATTCTTCTTTCAGACGAATACAATCGGAGTTATATAAAATAATGTCCAGGCTAATCCATGCTTTATAATGAGAGTGGATGGTAGCCCAAAATTTGAAATAGAAAAAAATTGCACCCATCCATTATATAAAAGAAGTCCACACGGCTCCGAGGGGTTAATAAAGGCCTTCTGAAGCGATGCGATGCGTTTGTGTAAGAAAAATATCCATATTTACAACGCCGTACGCGCGTTCACAAGGGAGTGGCGTCCATCGGATGACGTAAGACGTAGGCAAACACGGTAACGAACGCAGAAGCACAAAGGAGAGAGCAAAACAAAACACTGGTCACGAATTAGTAGTACAAAACGAGGATTTGTTAAGAAAAATGTCGGAGGATTTCGATATAAGCCAAGAGGACACTGGTTTTCCTTTGCTGTAAGCAAAACTTTTTTCTTGCGAGACTAGCATATTCTCACCGGAGTGGCTGGACGCCACTCTCTCGTGAACGCGCGTACGCGAGTTAGCGGAAACTAGAGATTAAGGTTTATAAAGTTGTAAATATGGATATTTTTCTTATACAAACGCATCACATCGCTTCAGAAGGCCTTTATTATCCGCACGGAGCCGTGTGGACTACTTTTATAATGGATGGGTGCAATTGTTTTGACTTCAAATTTTGGGCTACCATCCACTCCCATTATAAAGCATGGATTAGCCTGGACATTATTTAATATA
>NW_015505270.1:1922603-1924322 GCF_001515645.1 Sinocyclocheilus grahami | reverse complement strand
TTAGAGAGAGATTAAGTGCGTGTTAATACCTGCGTCTATGCGTCTCTCAGCAGCGTTCAGCAGCAGCGTCTACTAATAGCGAATCTTTAAGTTAAACTCCTTCATGAACCTCGCTACTGAGAAATGTCATGTAGCACTTCAGCTGCGAAACTATTTTACTGATAAATTCACGGTGCAGCGGTGACAAGAAGTTTCTGTTCGTGTCTCCGCGTGTCTGCACTGTGTGTGCGTCTGTGAGAGAGACTGGGAGAAAGAATGAGTGATTTCC
Source organism: Sinocyclocheilus grahami (assembly GCF_001515645.1). Taxonomy (NCBI): domain Eukaryota; kingdom Metazoa; phylum Chordata; class Actinopteri; order Cypriniformes; family Cyprinidae; genus Sinocyclocheilus; species Sinocyclocheilus grahami. The sequence goes on along the minus strand of NW_015505270.1, from coordinate 1,924,054 downwards.
GTAGCCTACATAAAAAAGGTGGAAGACATGGAAATAGTTTGTCATTTTTTACCCTATTGTTTGTTATATTTATTTGCTCAATGTCTTGAGCAATGCGTAAATCCGTCCCTGTTAGACGGCAATCGGAAGTTATTACAAACACTCGATGGTGGTTTAAAGTGAGTTTTGAGTAAAAGCGGAATATAAATCTTATTTAGATTGTCTTATGTAGCATGATGCTACAGTTTGCATGAATGGTCACATAACACGCGCTTTCGGTCATGTAACGTTAGTATGAACGGACATCTGCATATGATCGGAACTCCACGCAGCTCCCGCGCTACTCTATACTGGTGGTATTACAGTACCACGAGAGCTAAAGAGAGCAGACTGCTCTGTGCGCATTCGAATCGCTGTCACGGATGATCGATCTGCGCCGCTCCTCTAGTCGAACACACCGGCTAGTGCTGCAGGCTTATTGGCTCACTGACGCTGATGAGATTAACTCCTTAAGTATCGAAATTTGGTACCGAACGACAAGACGTTTTCGATACTCGATGGTATCGAGGCAATTCGGTCGGTGCCTAAAAAGTATCGAACTCGATACCCAGCCCTACTCATATGACCCCTTTAAAAATCCTTAGTGCAATGGTTTGGGGACGTTACTTCATGGTACTTAAAATTCCCCAAGAATGTTATTATTTGTTTTCAAAAAAATTATCAAATACTAACTCAACTGTTCAGTTCCCGGATGTTAAATATCACGGCATGCTCGAAAGTTGCAACATTCCTACAATGGCCACAGAGCTGCCAACACAACATAAACTATCAGACAGTTTATTATTATTATAACGCTTTCATAAATTCACTGAGTCCAATGTTTACATCACAGTATTAGTGGTGTTTATTAATAAGGTCTCATTTTTATTGATTTAGTTTTTGTGTGTTTTCGCGACTGTTACGTTTTATGATCAGGACAGTGTATAGTAATGGCTTCTGATGGTGTTGTAATTATCATATTCACATACCATGCTGTGTAAAACTATAGTAAAATAAGTGCACTTAAACGTGCTATTAAAAGAGTGCTTATTACAGAAATAATATATACTGTAGCGAATTTAGCTCACAACAGGAAATATGAATAATTAACCATAACTAGTTATAATTAACTATTCATATATTAGATCCGCTGTAGATATTTAGCTGACCACTCAGGGTCAACTGTCTTGTCAATTCTAAGAACGTTAATTTCCTGGTTAAGGGAAATAACTTTCTTACTGTACAATTCTATAAGCTTGTAACGTAAATCTGCATGATTATTGACTCCGGTTATGAGCAAACAATGAACACGTCAAGTGTGATACAAGTAAGGTTTTATTAACTACATAAACACTTAAACTAGTCTAACATACGACATAAACACATTAAGCCGGTCTAACATACACATACACACACACACACACACACACACA
>NW_015505270.1:1921746-1922059 GCF_001515645.1 Sinocyclocheilus grahami | reverse complement strand
TATATATATATATATATATATATATTAATATAAAATATAATTATACGTATATAAAATTATATAACATACATATAATATACTTAAATTTATATATAATTATAATTATATTCTAATGTATAATAGAATTATATAAAAATTATAACAAAGTTCATCTTAATTTTTAAGTTTGCTTATTAAGGTGGGGTCACATTTACTATTGTTTTTGTAATATGAATTTTCACTGGTGAAATCCAGTCATTTCAACAGAAACCAACATGTGACTTTAACACTTCACTTACAAATAAGCCACTAAAAATAACTAATATATATATAT
>NW_015505270.1:1918257-1921736 GCF_001515645.1 Sinocyclocheilus grahami | reverse complement strand
GCCCACAGTTAGAAAAAGACAGAATAGAGGAACAGAGGAGGCCAATATGTCCTATACACACACTTAAACCATATTAAGGAAGTAGTTCAATGAAAAATTAACCATCTTTCATATAATTCCATATCTTTCTTCCATAGGATACAAAAAAAATGTTAGGAAGAATGTTTGCTTTGATATCTTACAAATAAACTGGATGGAGACTGGTGCTGTCAAGCTCTAAAAAGAACAAAAACGCACCATACAAGAACCATAAGTCATCCATACAACTTACATAGTACATTCCAAGGCCTCAGAAGCCATACAATAGTTTTGTGATGAAAACACTGAATTTTAAGTTGTTATTCACTGACAATATTACTTGAAAGCTCCAGTCCCCATTCACTTTCACTCTATGGAAAACAACAGCTTGGACCAGTCTGATATACATTTCTACACAGAAATAAATCAGTCATACAGATTTTGAATGGCACAAGAGTGAGTAAATAAAAAAATAAAAATAAAAAGAGTATAATTTTTGGGAGAACTATGCCTTTAAATATGATCTACCTTTTGCTGGAATACAGCCAATCCAACAGGCCTAAATGTAACTATGAAATATGATATCCCGAATGTGAAGTTCACTGGGTAATTGATTTTTTACTGCTTGTTGGTTCAGTGGTATTAACGAAGGTGAATTTCAATCTTGCTGCAATATTATTGACACTTGCTAACAGAGGCATGATTAATTGGTTTACGTTAAAATGCCACTCGTTGACTTTATTTAAATGTACCTATGCCTCTTTGGTGACATTTGAACAATTTAAATGCACACACATATATGCACATTAATAAGACAACAGCATGTCTATCGAAAGGCCAAGCCCTTACTTAAAAAAAAATAAAAAACACACACACACACACACACACACACATCATAAATAACAAATTCACACCCCAGAATGCAGTCACAAATTCTCGTCCATTAACATTCTGCACAGTGTTAATGGCAACTTTTAGAAACATTAATGAATCTTTTTCATTAACGTGTGTATGACGGATCTTGTGAGGACCGTTTCTCCTCCCTCGTCCTGAAGGCGTGGGCACTTGTCTGCCAAGAGTGTTCTTTAATTTAGTGAGTCTGAACTGTCTGTCAAGAGGCATTGTGGGATACGGATACGTTGAGTCTTGGTGCTTGTTGACAGTCTCTTCTTGTTTTCTTTTATCAAGATAAAAAAAAACACTGCTCTATCCAGAATGTTTTGGAAAGAATGTAAAAGTAAATTGCAGCCACAAAATATATATTAAATATTGTAAAGGCCGATATTCTACACATTGTTCTATTATTATTTTCTTTATTACTTTTTATTATTTTACAAAAACATTAGTCATGGACATGGTTTGTTGCATTTGTTTTGTGCTACTGTACCTTTAAGACCTTTTTGGTTGTGATGTCATAATCTGTTTGTTGTCATAAACATGGGCTCAACCATTGAAATTAGTTTAAACAACCAATGGCAGATGGGCAGATTGTTCTGGAAACATGTTTGAAAACAGTCATTATTTTTGCAGTTCTGATTGGTAATGGTAATACTGCAGACATTACAGACTAGAAAGTTAGAAAGTTTCTTTTCTATTTTGTAACTATTTATATCCAGAAGTTTTGAGCGATACTTAAAACGTGGGTTTAAACTAAAGTTGCATGTATTGCTAAACACACATTCACACAAATGCTCGTCAATGCGGGGATCTATTTTTGATATTCAGTAGCTTATAGCTGTTCTGCCTCCTCTGTTACTTTTTCTACTGTGAAACAATAGCCACAAATGTGGCTGTGTGCATACTATGCTGATGATGAAATTTACGTCACACGATTTGTATGCACATGTTTGCTTAAAACCTTAAGTATACGTTGAGCTTTAGCATCAGTTCTTTAGGAATACCCAGTAGGCATCACTCAGATGTAAATGGGGCCAGTCATTTTAGTGTTACACATTTCTAACATCAGATCTCCAAGGATTCTGAAACCCCAACTGGCTTTAAAGGGTTAGTTCACCCAAAATGAAAATTACCCCATGATTTACTCACCCTCAAGCCATCCTAGGTGTATATGACATTCTTCTTTCAGACGAATACAATCGGAGTTATATAAAATAATGTCCAGGCTAATCCATGCTTTATAATGAGAGTGGATGGTAGCCCAAAATTTGAAATAGAAAAAAATTGCACCCATCCATTATATAAAAGAAGTCCACACGGCTCCGAGGGGTTAATAAAGGCCTTCTGAAGCGATGCGATGCGTTTGTGTAAGAAAAATATCCATATTTACAACGCCGTACGCGCGTTCACAAGGGAGTGGCGTCCATCGGATGACGTAAGACGTAGGCAAACACGGTAACGAACGCAGAAGCACAAAGGAGAGAGCAAAACAAAACACTGGTCACGAATTAGTAGTACAAAACGAGGATTTGTTAAGAAAAATGTCGGAGGATTTCGATATAAGCCAAGAGGACACTGGTTTTCCTTTGCTGTAAGCAAAACTTTTTTCTTGCGAGACTAGCATATTCTCACCGGAGTGGCTGGACGCCACTCTCTCGTGAACGCGCGTACGCGAGTTAGCGGAAACTAGAGATTAAGGTTTATAAAGTTGTAAATATGGATATTTTTCTTATACAAACGCATCACATCGCTTCAGAAGGCCTTTATTATCCGCACGGAGCCGTGTGGACTACTTTTATAATGGATGGGTGCAATTGTTTTGACTTCAAATTTTGGGCTACCATCCACTCCCATTATAAAGCATGGATTAGCCTGGACATTATTTAATATATCTCCGATTGTATTCGTCTGAAAAAAGAATGTCATATACACCTAGAATGGCTTGAGGGTAGGGCTGGGTATCGTTCAAACTTTTTCGATATCGATACCTTGACTTCGATACCGGTTCCTGACCGATACTTTTTTCGATATTAATTTTATGAAATCAATTTTAACAAGATTACATTATCTAAAAAAAAAACTTTGGTTTTATTTTTCAACTTGTTGATGTTTATACAAACTCAAAGACTCATCTCCTGAGCCACTGCACAAAGGAACAAAATGTAACCAACACAATAAATCAGTGCAAAATAGTTTTAATAAAGCTCAAATAGTCTTCAGTTTACACATCTGTTAGGCTACATTTACACTAGTTAGTGTTCGTTTTAAAACGCATAGCTCAGACAGAATCATGATTTCTATTTATTTTCCACTGATTTACTGATGAGCATTAGCAGCTTCCAGTGCTGTCTGCTTGTGTTCTCTCTTCCATGATCGCTGCTCTTACTCAGAGGTAATAACATATTTAATTTCAGCAACATTACATGGCCAAAACACACATTAGATGGCAGGTCCGGATTTACCTATTTTTGTGACGTGACATTTTTGTGCCCCCTTCCCTATTAATATAATAGACCTAATATTCCCACCCAAGCAAACAAAAATATTTCTTAATCAGTGGAAAC
>NW_015505270.1:1899703-1916608 GCF_001515645.1 Sinocyclocheilus grahami | reverse complement strand
TATATATATATATATATATATATATATATATATATATATATATATATATATATATTAATATAAAATATAATTATACGTATATAAAATTATATAACATACATATAATATACTTAAATTTATATATAATTATAATTATATTCTAATGTATAATAGAATTATATAAAAATTATAACAAAGTTCATCTTAATTTTTAAGTTTGCTTATTAAGGTGGGGTCACATTTACTATTGTTTTTGTAATATGAATTTTCACTGGTGAAATCCAGTCATTTCAACAGAAACCAACATGTGACTTTAACACTTCACTTACAAATAAGCCACTAAAAATAACTAATATATATATATATTCCAGCTAAAAGCCTGAAAGGGGAAAAGAAAGCGGCAGGCTTTTGTCTTGTAAGTGATGACACCCGAGGCCTCATTTTGTCACTTCCTCTAACCCCAGAATTCTTTAACGCATTAAAACATATTTGGTCCAATTCAAAACTATCAATCATTGAGGAAGGGCATAAATTGAAAGCAGAGCAAGAGACTTACATGCACCAGAGTGGATCCACATGTGGCCAACAACTGGAAAGCTCTGCATCAAGACTGCTCAAAAACCTCAGGCTGTTACTAATTCACCCCCGCTGGTTACTCGCCAGTTAGCAGTGGGATATCCCAGCCTGATCAAGCAATATTATATCAGAGTCGATTTTAACCTTGCCTGTAAAGCTTTATCAGTAAGGCTGTTTATCATTTCTTTCCTAGAGGATGAAGCTGAGAACATATAACCTGCTCTTTAACTTTACAGTAGAATTATACAAGCCCTTCCATGCAAACAGCACTGTTAAACGTTCGGATAAGAGCTCTATGGCTAGTAAAAAAAGGCAGCACACAGAGTAAAACTCTTACTGGAAACTAAAATGGTGAAAGGTGGACTCAGACGTATTGTAAAATAACTAGACACAGTGTATTGCTATGTAATATTGCATTGTAAACAGAAAAAAGCTAATTAACTGAAAAATACGAACTCAAAAAATCTATAGATTTGTTTATATTAATTGAAACTATTTTTAAAAATCTGATCTTCTCATATTATAACTCTCAGATGGTTGAGCGTATCGCCACAGTGGAGGTGAGCAGAGAACATCATCTTTGCCCCCTAACGCTCCTGTCCTCTACCTCAGCTCAATTCAATTACCATTCCTCACACAAACGAGCACATGTTTTCTTCTTTTCATTCTTTCATCCCTCTTTTCTTTTTTAGCATAGACACGGCTTATGGAAATAAGCTCTTCTCTGCCACTGAGGGTTGCCAAGCCCTGTGCCCCAGTGTAATGTCATCCCACTTAGAGACTATGTAAACAGCATTATTGGCACGTTTGCACGACGTGCAGAGACCCCCGAGCGCTCGTCGCAAGGTCAGTGAGGGGGGGGCGGCGGGGGGCCGGGGGGGGGGGGGTCATGCAGAGCGGGACTGGTGTAATGCATGTTCTGCATCTGAAGACAGATGCTGAGTGCTACACAGTCTTTTGGGACTTTTGCCTTAAGATGTTGCAGTATAGAAAAGCACAAATGGACAAATAATTGTTTAGTATAATGTACTTATTGTGTTCATCTTGTATTGCTAAACACATTTGCTACTGTTGAGGTGGGATATGAGTAAGGTTTGAAACAGGTTCATGGTTAGGTTGTAGGGTGGTTTAAGGGGTAGGGGGAAGACAATAGTATTATTACATTACATGCAGGCATTTTTTAAATACAAGTACAATGAAAAAACATGTATGTACTCAATAAGTGCATTGTATCATAAGATTAATTTAAATGTTAGTACATAGTAGTTAAAGACACTTAATACAAAGTGGGGAAATAAAATAAAATAAAGACAAAAAACTTAAATAACCCAAATGTCTCTCAGAGAAAACAAAGAGATTAAATGGAGAGAAAAATGAGAAATTTGAGATGAGTAAAAGGCAGAGTTTCATAAGAGATTCCAACAGCATGTCATACTGTGCAACCACTGAGATCTCAATATGAATGGTGTAATGCATGTTCTGCATCTGAAGACAGATGCTGAGTGCTACACAGTCTTTTGGGACTTTTGCCTTAAGATGTTGCAGTATAGAAAAGCACAAATGGACAAATAATTGTTTAGTATAATGTACTTTTTGTGTTCATCTTGTATTGCTAAACACATTTGCTACTTTTGAGGTGGGATATGAGTAAGGTTTGAAACAGGTTCATGGTTAGGTTGTAGGGTGGTTTAAGGGGTAGGGGGAAGACAATAGTATTATTACATTACATGCAGGCATTTTTTAAATACAAGTACAATGAAAAAACATGTATGTACACAATAAGTGCATTGTATCATAAGATTAATTTAAATGTTAGTACATAGTAGTTAAAGACACTTAATACAAAGTGGGGAAATAAAATAAAATAAAGACAAAAAACTTAAATAACCCAAATGTCTCTCAGAGAAAACAAAGAGATTAAATGGAGAGAAAAATGAGAAATTTGAGATGAGTAAAAGGCAGAGTTTCATAAGAGATTCCAACAGCATGTCATACTGTGCAACCACTGAGATCTCAATATGAACTCATCAAATTTTTTCAAGACCAAATTTATTTCTGTTTGTCATCAAATGTCTCATTTATGTCTATTTTAGTGGCAATCAAGAAGAAACATCTAAGCCAGCTGATGAAACACATCCAAAAATAAGTCTCGTGAGCTATGAAAGAGCAATAACCCCAGAGCAATAAAATCTTCCGCTGGGTATCGGCCGATTCAATCGTATTTCTCTTTTACCTTCAGGTCACAACATATCGCTAATACCACTTCCATTCTTCTTTTTCCCCCCTTCAGAAAAACAGGGAAAATGCCTCCCCGTTTCATCCGTGTCCAGGAGCACTTGTGTGACACAATGAAAGTATTCGAGACCCTGGAGGCCCCTACCTCGGCCCCTGACTGCCTGAATGGCTGTTGTGCTCATTAGCTGCCATGGCGACACCCAGGCTGGCGAATAGCATTTGAGCTGTGGCCCGGCACAAAAGCACCTCCAATTAAATGTCAATAATTTAACAAATCCTTTGAACACCTCGCAGCTCCATGTTTACAGGGGCTTACAAGAACACTGGAGTGCCATTGTCTCATTATCTGCGCAAGCCACAGGAGAGATACAGGGAGGGAACGAGAGATAGATAGAAGGAAAAATGTTAAGAGGGGTGGTTGAAAGGACAGACGGGGAGAGGGGTGGAGGAGTGCACTCTCCCATGTTTGGACTGTGGATATCTGGGAAATGAAGTCCATTCATTTGCTCTCCCTGCAACGCGATATCCTGTTGACTCTGTTAACTTCCTCGAGCCTGTGAAGAATCAAACCGTAGCGGTGTGAGGCTGGTAATGAAATCCACAGCTTCGTTCCTGCAGGAGAGAACGAGGCTCTCGACGTGGCTTCCTTCGCAAGTTTTAGCTTGTGAAATTTCATTATAAATAGTACCTGACATCTGCCATAAATAGAAAATCAATTAACATTCATACACCTTTGTTCTAAATTACAGTGACAGCCGACGAGCATATGAGAGACGTGTCTAAGGTGTCTTTTCAAGTCAACGACCTGGTAATTTGACATGTTCCGCACTGGCACGCTTTCAGGTATTATTTCGTCAAATAGGACTATTGTGATAGCGAATTTCGAAACAACAATATCTACTTTGGAATTAAAGGTGAGGTGTGTCACTTCTGCGCTATTAGCATAACCAAACAAACTGAAAAAACAACAAATCTTTTCAAACCCACTCTGACTGCCATTGTTTGGCCAAACAGATACAGTTCAACTGAGATAGGAGGAAATATCTGAACAAATTTTAAGATCAAACTTCACCTTTTAAAAGTTTGGTGACTGCGGGGAACTTTTTATTCTGATCTTGTGCTCTGCTGATGACCCTACAATAAGCATGCGGTTCGATTCACTTTAAAACTCAGCATGTCAAAAACTCAAAGAGGGTTTTCTCTATACAAACACTTCCAAAGGAATGGGACAAATGGATTAGGAAAACAACACCCCTCCTTTTCCTCCATGCCTCCCATCCCTCTGCTAACCCTCGTCCTGCCAGCAAGAAAACTCCAAGAAATCAAAAGCCTCGAGATTTCCTGACTCCCTTTCCTGGCCAAACATTTACATCTCTGTTTACTGGGATTTTGTCCTTATTACAAAATGATTTCGGTCTCCAAACATGCATGGATTACTCCGCAAGTACGACCCGGGGTCATCCCTGAACACGAGGCCAAGGAGGAAAACAAAAACAACGATGCGATATGAAAAGAAAAGAGCATATTGTTGTCCAAATGTGTTGTGCTTAAGCAATTAAGTCTGTGGGCTTTTTGTTTTGCATTTATTAAAAATACATAAATAAGAACAAGAACAACGTGTACATGCAGGGAGAGAGCAAAAAAGATGCAGTGGCTGCACAGTCTAAACATTGACTGGCCCGTGTTTTTCTTGCAAAGCCTGCTTTCAGAGAGATTTGAATTTAATTGATTCCTTTTTACACAAATACATTGTTGGAATGCCAGTAATGAAAAGGGCCACGGAGAGGTCAGCGGGACACAGCGGTGCGGGGAAGAACAGGACAGGACAGACAGACAGATGGACAAGCAGGCAGGGGTTGTTGATATAGATCAACTGTACACCTGCTACACCAATGCCTGAGACTGCATCTCTCTTGTTATTTCATATTTTTTCTCTATTAAAAATATAGAATGTTAGGACTTTAATATTTAATTGATTGATTTTTTTTTTTTAAACCACTTAAGATAAAAAATATGTATATTTTTGAATTATCTTCACACATTGCTATATTCAATTTTAAATCAGCCCTAATAATAATCTCTCACTGTCACAGAGTCTTTGGTGATATTTTGATTAAACAACAACTATACTGGTGCATCTATATAAATAGCAACAACAACTGAGCTGATGTTGTCATTATGCGCCTGATTTTTTCAAATTAAATGCAAAGCATACTGTTGCCTCATAGGCATTTTCCAATGCTCCAAGTAGCTTGAAAACATGTCCACCTGTGTGCCTCATATTAATGACAATTGCCCTGTCCTCTGGGGCACGTCACTGTTTTGTATGTGTCCCACCCTATTATAGCCAAAGGACATCAGCATGGCCCCTCTGTAACTTAACACCTATGTAAAATAATACTGCATGTATTATTCATACTAACATGATGGAGCAGTTGAAAACAGCTCAGAAGACAGGCACCTATGAAAATGATGACCAAACACAGAAAGAGTCGTGAATTATTGAGGCGGCCATCAGCTGCGTTTTAGCAGCACAAAGGGATGCTGAATAAGGCGCTGACTGGAAACCCAGAATGCTTTGCAAAGTTTTTAAAAGGTTAGGACTAAACTGTGAGGTATTCGCTTTATCAGTGTCGAGAAAGCTGAAATTTGTTTTATTATGCTACAAGCTACTCATAACGTTAAAAGCGACCCTTTTGGAAAAGCAGTTGCTTAGCTACACAAAAAAGCATAAACTACAATGAAGATATTTAAGGATTTAATATCTTTAATTACATAACCAGTAAATGATTTACTAATACAACTAAACACTTTATTTCTATAACTAAAATTAAAACAGTGACAAACACCAGCATTTGTACCTAAAAAACGAAATAATTTTGGTGTGAAAAAGTCATAAAATGTTATGTAGGAATTTCTCTGAGTGATGACTTGAATCACTGAATCTTATTTTTTTTTTTGGAGACAATTCATTGAGATCAGATCCATCTGACCTGTATGCATTTGTTTCTTCTGCTGAACACAAAAGATATTTTGAAGAATGTAAGTAACCAAGCAGTTGCTGGTAGCCATAGACTTAGGCATAGTATTTTTTCCATACTACGGAAGTCAACAGCAACTCTTTGGTTACTCACATTCTTCAAAATATCTCTTTGTGTTTTCAACAGAATAAAGAAAGTCATACAGGTTTGGAACAACTTGAAGGTGAGTAAATAATGACAGAATTTTCATTTCTGAGACAGGAGAAGGTATTTTAACAGAAAAAACATGCATCACCTCTACGTTTTCTGTGCATTTAGCACATTTTAACGTTCAACAAAAAACAATGTATTCTGCGCTGTAATCTGTTCTGTTCCTAATGCAGTCCAGAAATGGCTCCATAAAATGGTCAAATTCCATTATTTTAATCTAATATCAACAGGGCCAGCCATATAAACATCCTTTTGTAACTATACTGGCACTGCTGGGATAACAGACATTTTTTTCCAGCCCATTTCCCTTAGCTCTGGGCGATCTGAACACAAGGGTGGACCGCGGGGTGGAATTTACGGCTATGTGGCTATGGTGAGCACCAAAAGCTACTGATGTCACTCCTTCCTACGCAACCCTTCAAAAATGACCGTGTGAGTCTAAACACCAGAACTATAGGCCTTGTTCACAAAATGAGAGAATTATATGTAAATATTAATGGGGATGAAAGTAAAAAAAAAATCTTGGCAGATGGTTGTAGAGCGGAGGATGACTAAACGAATAAATAAACAAATACAAGACTGTATTGTTTTTGCTGAAAGTTTATCCAGCGTGGCCGGAATTAATGCCGTCCACAAAAGACTCCCGACAGGCAGAGCATGAAATGGGAATGGTGGGGTGTGGGAAAAGAGACGAGCGAAAGAGAGGCTCCCATCTATTGTTTTCATTGTCTGGGATCAGAAGCTGGAATGAGAGCCGAGAAAAGGGGGGTAGAGCGAAAGAGAAAGAAGAAACACTCAGAATCCACATAAACGCTCTTGACAAGGAGTGCAAAGATGAATTACAGGTATCCATTTAGCCTAAGCAGCTGAGGTGAGGGGGGAAGGGCAATAGAGGAAGTAGTCAAGGAAAAAAGAGGAGAGATAGAAGGGCAAAACATCAGTTCTTATAACCTTCTCATCCCTTGGTATGACTTCTCCTTGCCTTGAACAACTCAGCGAGAATCAGTTCACGAGCCCGGAAAGAGGATCTGAATCACACTAGCAAACAAATAAGAACTCAGGAGGAACTGTTCAAAGAAACATCAACTATATATCTGTCAGATTAGACCATAACAGCTCTGCTTGGTCCCAGACAACAGGATCAAACAAAAATGCCTGTACAAATCAAACTTAGAAAGTAAGAATTCTTGTATACAATATACTAGGGCTGCCACCTGATAGTCGAATATCCATTACTCAACGAGAAGAGCCTTAGTTGATCAAAATTGTATTAGTCGCATAAAAAAAATTCCACGGGAGTGTGGTGAAGTCATGAAGATTATTAACAGCTGGTCTATGTGGTAATTACAGTACATCGGACATCCAAACGTTCGTTTTGTTCATCGACCTCAAATGTGGCTTATCATCTGAAACATGTAAGTAGCCGCAATATCACATGGCCGCTCGTTTTAACGTTAACCGAGAAAAATGTGCGCTATTGAAGTGTTTGTGTGGAAGTTGAATATAACGCGCTCACTGCATGACAGTTAACTTGGAGGCGCCGGTGCGATCATTTGCATTTAACTTCAAATACTCTGTCATTTTTGCTCATCCAGAGTAATACATCTTTCGAATCTGTAAAAAGTCTACTTTTATTTGCGTGCACTCACAACAACAACAGAACGTTGTGCTTTTGTAAAATAACGAAAGCATACATTATTAGGTCTCTTAGGTCTCTGTGAACTTGAGCGCATCAAAAAAATTACATTTAAAAAAAGGCACCGAAACTCTGTGTTTGCCTCACCGACATGAAAAATATATCTATAGAATGCGAATTGTCTACTTTTACATGAACCAATTCAAATGGAATACAAATATTTTCAGAGTATGTAATTCGTATGAAACGTGCATGTCCACTGTGGAGATCGCTGCAGCCGAAAATACAGAAAACACTAGTTTATCAATTAATTATTATAATGTTAAGGCAGTCTTCTTGCTGTTTTTTCCTTGACGCATTCATAATCATTACTTCTGCCAATGCACTGTGGAAAGTTTTATGCGTGCGCTTGAGCGCTGATAGGCTATAGGCAATAAAGGCTAATTATTATGAATTATATGGTTTATTAATATAAACGTGCGATTAGTCAACTAATTGCTAAAATGAATGACTACTAGTCGACTAGAAAAATCTTCAAAGCAGAGGGCAGCCCTATATACAATACAGTTGTAAATATACAATAAGTCAAAACAACATACACCCACGAGCCTTGACTATCCAAGAACATCCAGTTTCAACAACTACTATTTCCCCTCAATCACCATAGGTGCCAGTCACCTTACTTTGGAATGGAGACTACAATTGCCTCTTTTCCACCGATGGTTCCAGTGCAGGTTTCTGGACTGGTTCCCATTCTCAAATCATTTCAACCACAAAAAGTTTTCTGGCAGTTCTAGGCAGGTTCTGCATCGATCCCAAAAGCTTACTGATCTGGAACCAGGAACCGATTGTCTCGGGGGTGGAAAAAATGTTTTTTGAAAAAACAACAAGAGTTTAGCTTGGCCTTCTGCATTAACGTCTGCAGAAAGCAGTGGTTCTTAACTGTACAGCGAAACACGGAAACATCCGATAACGAAAGCATTCAGCAGGAATCTGTAGAGGAAATATGCTCTCTACTTGTGACATGGTCTTCTATTGAGATCCAAGAGAAGCTAGAATGCTCACAAAGGGGGAAAACCTATACAGTTTTCAGTCGCTATTGGTGCAAGTTTAAGACTAACTTCTCCGGTCAAACCTTACTCGGGAGTGACTCCACACAAGGAAGAAAAAGTGAATTGTTAAATTTTACAGCTCATTACTTAGACAAAAGAGGAATCGACTCTGGAGGGGAAGAGGATTAGCGGTGAAATGAAGCCAGTGATATGTAGTGTGGCCATTATCTTGCCCAGTTATCTGGATGGCGCGATAAGTAAATAACCATTGCGGGAGTAAACCCCGGGGATGTAGAATCAAAAAGCGCTCAGATTAGCATAATCTCTCTTGTCTTTCACAGAAGTCTCACTCTCCCCCACTCACACGTTCGGGGAAACTATGTTCTTTCGTAGGAAACTCTGTCGGGCAGAGATAGAAGTCGGCATACTGTTTATGCGAGCTTATGTAAGCAGAACTAACTGATATCTGCAAATATCAAAGGGGTATATCTCGTATCGTTTTCAATTTGCACCACTTTCTTTTTTAATTAGCGTTTTAAGTGGCATCTTCGGTGGGGAGTACTTTGTAGAGTTTGACGATAACGTGGAGTAGTCGTCCAAGCTTTACGGTTCCTAAAAAGATGACACGAGAGTAGAATTTACGTGGGAAGAGCAGCCCTCGATGCAGTTACTGCACCTACAGATTGCCCTACAGTGAAATGTACTATTGCTTCGTGAATTAAGAGTTCTTAGTTGGTACTCAAGCCTCTGCAAAGGGATCACGAGTCCTGAGGAAAACATAAATGACCTCAGACTTTCACAACCGCCTTCGCTCTATATATAAATTTCAAAACGGAGTGCTGGAAAGGAGAAAAGGTTAGACAGGAAAAGGGTGAACACGTTGTGTTTCCTGCACCGGGCCTCAATCAGAGAGAATGGACAGATTAGTGAATTGATTCTGCAGCCGTGTTTACCCAAGAGCGCAGAAATTTCCCTTCCCTCGCACCATGCTCTTATCTATATTATTCCAGTTTGTTTTTAACAAACAGCAGACTTGTAATAACCGCAGGGGCCACTGCGTGCTTTACATTTGTGAATAAATGACCATAAAGCATTTAATTTCAGACTTTTTAACAGTCCATAATAAATATTTTCAGATAATAACTGAAGGTGAAGTTGGCTTTATGACACTATAAATTAGCTCCCAGTTTTATCAGCATATTCGCAAGCTGTTTAACTAGCACACAGATGTCATAATAACGTCCTGAAGAATAACCTTGTTGTTCCAGCGATTGCGCCGTAGTCCTATTACCCAGGGAGCTGTTACGCACACGCGCGCTCACCTTCCTCTCGTGAATCTTTAACTGTTTAGAGAGTGGCATGCACAGAGGACAGACGAATTGCCCCAGGCGTGACTGTCACACCAGCCATTATTCTCCCGTTGACTTCCATTCTCTCTCAGGCCTTCAGCTGCAGAG
This sequence comes from Sinocyclocheilus grahami, assembly GCF_001515645.1. Lineage (NCBI taxonomy): Eukaryota > Metazoa > Chordata > Actinopteri > Cypriniformes > Cyprinidae > Sinocyclocheilus > Sinocyclocheilus grahami. The sequence continues at coordinate 1,906,482 of NW_015505270.1, read as the reverse complement.
GTTTTCCCTCGTAATTCACCCACATTAGCCCTTCTAACTACAACCCCCCTCCCTCGGCTCCTGTGCCCAAATAAAAGAAGAATGAATGCACACCAATGGGGCGGCTATTCGGACAGACAATATTCTCATGCATACCGCCCCGCCGTTTTTTGTGTCGCATACTTGGGTCCAGTCAGTGAGAATGCCCATAGTCCGCCAGCATCGGGGGGGCTTAGTTAAGACTTCACATGTCTATGATTAATGAAAATAAAATGCAATGGGGAGCGAGTCGCCACCCCCGTTCACCCCCAGAAGGCTTAGGTTTGTGTGGAAGCAGCGGCGTGATAATTACTGATAAATCTGAGGTCTCAATGAAGCGCACTTTCCCTAATCTCACTGGAAACATCACAAAAGGTCCGGCTCTCTCGCTCTGACACTTGACAGTGCTGGTCTTTGCTCTAATTTCTGTTGGCCTGCGGCAGGCAGACAGCATCCATTGTCAGAAGCCACTCAGTGGCGAAAAGAATCGGGCCGCATTTTTGGCCAGGCTAATTCCTATTGTGTGACTAGCACACGATGACCTATGTCCATGTCCTTTTCAGAATATGTAGTCAAATGTTGTCTCTTTTATCTTGAGATGTTGCTGCTTACAAACCCTGCATTTTGGGGGGTTTTGTGGTGATGGACAATTTTTTGTACAGCACTTTGGTCCACACTGTAGCTTGGAAAGTGCTTTAGAAATAAAATTGAGTTGAGGGGTTAACTATCAAAACCATCTAGACTACCCTGGATGGCCAGTTTTAAGTTCTGCTGGTGGCATGACTGTTAGGACCAGCATCTTTTCAGCACAGAACAAGCTAAGACAAAAGACCTTTTTTATGATTGGTTCTTGTTAATCTTTAATATTTGGTTCCATTCCTGGCTACCTCTGTATATCTCTTTTTCTTTTTCCACCTTCATGAGATAAGATACGAGTTGAAATTTGTGTTTCTACAGAGATAACTACAAACCCGCTACTTCTTATGCTTACATTTCTTAAATTTTTCCCTTATATAATATAAAGATTGAGTCCTTCACCTTTAGGAAAACTGCGACTGTGGGAAAAATAGGTGGCATAAATTCAGTGGTATTTTTTTTAGACCAAGGCTACTGTTTACACTTGCACACACACACAGACACTCTTAAATCCCCAGGTTGTGTATATGCATGGGGTGGGGAGTGTCGCGCTGGTCAACATTTCTGGAGGATTATTTGATTAATGCTGAGGGCTGCAGTGTGTTTAGACAGGGTCACGACCCCTGGGCATCCATTTAATCAAATCTCTCTTTTTCTCAGTTCACCCAGAGGAGGTCAAAACTAATACAGCCTCCCATGTCTCCCTTTTTTCCCTCTCTCTCTCTTTCTGTTTAATACGTGTAGCCGGCTTCAAATGCTTGAATGAGGTGTGTGTGGGTCTGACCGAGACCAGGAGCATAAGGAAAAGTATGGTTGAGGGTTTGGAATATGTATATATTTGTGTGTGTGTGTTTATGTATATATATAAACATATATATATACATAATTTATTTATTTTTTGCTATATATATATATATATATATATACACACACACACACAGACATACATATATACAGACACACACAGCAACATCAATATATATACTGTGTTAGGGTACAGTATGTTCACAGTCTACAATATGCACATTATTATTATACTGTAAAATATAATAATACAAATATTTTTTTTATTAAAGATATATTTTCTGAATACTATCCTACGAAATTCTGCTTCTGTTGTTTTGCTATTTAGAATTGTTTTACTGGAAAAATAAAAAATTCTGATCAAGAAATTACCTTTTGCAAGGTAGCAAAGAAAATATGTGTGTAGATATATTTGAACAGTGTTACATTGTGTCTACAAAGTTGTGCGATAGTTTGTTGTATCACTGGCAGTGTAAGCATTGTTTTTTTTGTCTGAGTACAAAGTTTGTGTGTATTTATGCATGAGCCTCTCTTTGTTCATCCAATATTAAGTAATTATTTCGTGGCACAGCCCGATATCAGCACCCCCCTCACCCCAACTCATACCCGGCCACCAGGGAGGCCCTGACCTCCAGAGAGAGGAGAAGCCCTTATTCAGCACGATATTACTTAGTCCTTTATTCCTCCACTCCAGTAGTGACACTTCAGCGCAAAACTGCCTTTCTTCCTCCACTCCGCTCACCTCTTTGAATTCATTAGCCCCCGGGAAAAATACACGCTAACAATCCTTTGTTAATGCTATGCTTATTTACCTGTTGCTGTCTGAAGTCGACACTCCATCCATGCTCACCTTACCGCCACTCGCTGCTGATGTCATCATAATTTTTAAGCAATATTGCAATATTAACATTTCCCCTGACTTTCTCCTCTATGGGTTCCGCTTTCCTTTTTTTCCCCCAACTTTGAACAAGCCAATTACCCTGCTGGCCCGAGCCAATTACACAGTATTTGTTCAGGAGTTTTCATTAATACTCTCTCTGTGTCTCTCTCACTCGAAAGGTTTTCAAAAGGTTTGAGCTGTAATTGCCAACCATTGATCAGCATAAACTACAGGCTAAATGAAGTGTATTCGTGTGTGGGGGGGTTGACATGACGCAGGTCTCTATGGTAATGGCGTCAGCATAAAATTGAAATAATTGCCTTGTTTGAATTACATGCATCTCATAGTCTTTGCTTTTAATTAAATCTTCACACCAACATTATGAACATAAATCTTTAAAAGCTGCAATATAATGGCATCTGCACAAAGCTACAAGATTTCTAGTGCACATCTCAGCATTTAAGTGTTTATATAAAAAGGTTTATGAAACAAATTGTGGGAAGATACTTTCATAATCATTTTAAATCATTTCACAAAGCTTTCATATAAATTCAAACACTTGGAATATAGCTCCGAATTTGTAAGGACTATTGGAGCTTATTCACACCAACATTATGAACATAAATCTTTAAAAGCTGCAATATAATGGCATCTGCACAAAGCTACAAGATTTCTAGTGCACATCTCAGCATTTAAGTGTTTATATAAAAAGGTTTATGAAACAAATTGTGGGAAGATACTTTCATAATCATTTTAAATCGTCTTAAATTTTGGTCTGTTCACAAAGCTTTCATATAAATTCAAACACTTGGAATATAGCTCCGAATTTGTAAGGACTATTGGAGCTTGACAGCCCCAGTCCCATTCACTTTCACTGTATGGAAAAGAGCAGCGAGAACATTCTTTAAAAATCTCTCATTTTGTGTTTTACAGAAGACAAACATCCAGACAGGTTTAAAACCAAATAAGTGTGAATATATGGTAAAAAAAAAAAAAACTCTTTAAAGTGCATTATTCTTTAACTAGTAATGTGTCCTTTCTGATATAAGCTGTTACAGTGGGAAAGTCATACCAGTAAAAGATCTGTGAATACGTGTTTGTGTACGCAATACACACACACAGGGGGAATAAGAGAGATGTCCCGGCTACTTGACTACATTTATTAAGGGTGCAGGTGCAAGTCTGTCTCACTTTCAATTTCGCACACACACGGCTCCATTCACACTGACCCGCACAGCCCTGGGGTACAGGCGGGTCATGGCTATGAGTGACATGGCTGAGACTGAGAGACGCACACACACTCGCACACACACACACACTCTTCTGTCCTGACTCCAGATTAAATTCCTTTAAACGTGGGAGGTGGACTATACACATGACCCTTATTTAATTAAAAATCACAGGAGTGGCCCAAAAGAGAGAATCTTTCATTTTGTGCACAAAGTACAGCAACAAGAAACAAGAGGGAAATTCACCATGAGAGGAGTGCAAAAAAAATCTTGCTCTCCTCTATTTGAAAAACACATTTAAACTTACATAGCAATGCACGATTGAATGAGGAACAGTTTATCATGTTATTTTAGTACGCATTTATATATTTATTCCTCCATTATTGCAATGATGTAACTAACAAAACATAATATATGTAAAACTATTAAGGACTTCAAATAACTAAAAAAAAAAATGAAAATTTGACATGACCAATCTTGCACGTTATTGTAAGTTACCATCAAAAAACTGATTCATAAACGTATTTATTCATTTTATAAATAGCTAGCAAAAATGAAACGTTTTATGTACAGTCTCTACTGTACTGCAGTGAGCTGACAAATTTAAGAACTATTTATTTTATTTTTAACAGGTCAACTGTCACAGCCATCTAAGAAAATTAATTAATGGATATAAAAGTGAATGAATCTAAATGAACAGTTTAACTGTCAAATCGTTTTGTTTCTAACAACAAGCCCAACATATAGCCATTTATGTTTCAAGTTAGATTTATGATATTGATATTGCTAAATGGATACTGTATAACAAGATTTACAAGTCTTCTTGTATGACTTAATATAATGTATAAAGTAATAAAAAAAAACTATGCATGATTTATTTACACGACATGCAAAGCTTAAATTAAAGTCTTCACTCGACTTGACTCCAAGCTTAATACTTCGAAACTGACTTGCAAAGCAAAGACTTTGATTACTTTTTCTTTTTTAATCAAATTATTTCCTCCATCGCTGTTGTGAGCCATCACCAAATCCTGCCACACAAAGAGCTAAACCTCAAATGACAGATAGCTGTTTGTTTTTCACGCTGTTCTGCAGCACTTTAATCACTTTTTCCGAGTTGTGCATTTGTACCTCCCAAGCAGACAGGATGGGACAATTAATTAACTTTTATAACATTGAAACGAATAACAGGATGTTTTCAAACACAGTGCTGTTGGAGCAAAGAAAGGCTATTGTTTAAGAGCGTGATTGTTCAGCCACCAAACACAGATGACAAGAAATAGGTATATTTAAGCCAGAAGGAACGAATGCATCTAGCGAGTTCTTCTTTTTCCTGAGATCGATCAGAGACTAAGTTTAGGGAAGGAACTGGGCTAATTTAGGTCCCTTAAGACAATTAAACATTTGGTGTGCATTCAGCTGGACTGCATCTCATACGGCCTTCTAATCAATCGTGTTAATGCTACTTTAGAAAGCCGAAAAAGTGCATTTAAAACTAAAGAAAGGGGCATTATTACTGAAATAAACATGATTTAAATGCAGACATTGATGTATGGATTATTTAAAAGGTCTCTAAATACAGTTCGAGAGTTTCAAATAAGCCTTTTTAACCTCTGAACCCAACCGTGAAAAGAAGAGAAAAAGGACAAGCTCTCACACACCACCAACAGTCTGTGATATTTTCACATCCATATTTCGAACACGATCCATTAATTCCCTAATTGAGTCGCCCTCTACATCCAACCGCCGCCGCTTCTTCTCCACGCTTCATTCTCTCCTTCGTTTCAATAAACTTCTTGTTGGGGCTGCCACGGCACACACAGATAGACAGTGTGATTTGGTGGCGTTGTTTAATTTGATTTGCTGTAATTAATTTGCCCCGTGCGCCGAGACACTCGGAGGCGTGTGTGTTTGCGGCTGCGCGCAACCCAATAGCAGAGTGCATGAAATAAATCATTTCTGTCAGAGCCTACCACTCACTTTAATTAAAAGCATGCCGCTCTATAGAAGACAATTACGCCGGCGATTGTGACAAAGAGGTGTATTAAGCCAGACCAAATGTCATGGCGTGCATTATCTGCTGCAGGAGGCCCGAGGGAAGAAATGCAATGCAGCACCTGTTTCTAAAAAAAGGAGCGCTGTTCGTGGCCCTCTCAGGAGCGAGCGTGTGTGTGAAGTGGACATTTCTCTTAACCCTTATCAATGGCCACATTTTTCAGGCTGTGACATCATGACCTTCCCGTGTCTCTTTCTGCATTCCTTACTGCGAGGCTCTCTTGCCACGTGTTTCCAAAGGTGCCAGATCAGATGCCTGTGATGTGTGAGTGTGGTTCTATGCACTTACCTGGCGTGAGGAACCCGGGAACATACAGGATGGATCGCCACATGAGAAAAATAAAGAGAGAAACAGCAAGATGAGAATGCGGAAAATACAACTTTAATGCATAATTGTATTTTATTAAATGTGAAGTTCAAATGTTCTGGCATTGACTTTAGTCCCAGAGGAGGGGTTGGACACTATTCATGACCAACTGTGGTTTCATAATGTGTGTAATTGGTTTAATATCACATCATTCCACACCAGTAACGGGTTATTTTGATTTACTGCACAAGCGTCAGTCAATTAAATGTTATAAGTTAGAGATTTATGATGTCTCTAGAGTTCAAGAGTGACATATACACCTTAGAGTCAGCACAAAAAGCCATTTTAACTTTTGTAATCTGATGCATTTAATTATGTGCACCAAAAAAGTAACATGTATTTGTAAGAAAGTTAAAAGGGCTCATTTTGATATATTTCAATCATGACAACTCTCTGAAGATTTTAGCATGGTGATGGATATGACAATGTTAATGTATTTGGTCTTGGCGGAAGAGATCTGCTACGCTGCTGCTGAATTGCTGCTGCTGTTGATTATTGCTGTGGTTGTAGATTATTGCTGCTGCTGCAAGCAAGTATAGGAACTTGCTACTACCAATGTATATGGCGATATGGTGCTGTGAGTATTTAAGACATATTGCTGCTGCACAAATAGCATATAAAATAACCCGTAGCAGGTCTATACAGGTGGAGCTGGGGAAGGTGGAGGGTTTCAGAGAAACTCTGAAAGTGCGCTGCAAAAATCTCTAGTGAATGCTAGCCAGCCATATACTGTAAATGCAAGGCAGCACGCTCATTGGCTGCATATGCAGCATGAACCAATCAGCTTGTG
>NW_015505270.1:1884945-1899521 GCF_001515645.1 Sinocyclocheilus grahami | reverse complement strand
TATATATATATATATATATATAATTATTATTTATATACTCTCACTCTAAAAAACTATGACACTTCCACAACCTTGGGTGTTTTTGGGAATTTTTTTTACAAGAAATCCCCACTCAAATTTCCTTTAGGAGATAAGCAAATCAGTTTACTTACTGAACATCAGTGTACTATATCTTATTGCTTCTGCAGCTTTGTGTTTTGCCTAAAACACCCCTTAACCATGGTAAAACCACTGTCACTCACATCCTCTTACTCTTTCAATAGTTTATGCAACTTTACCATGCAGAGCTGGACTGGTAATAAAATTTTAAGCTTGTGATAAAGTACTGACTTTATAATAATGACATCATTTCACATTAATATTTAAGCGTAGCTTTGTGGTAAAGATGAACATACAATACTTGTTGTTGTAACCTTATAATAATCAATTTGCCAAGCACAAACTGCTTGGCAACTGCCCTCACTAAACAACATTATTTAAAAGTCGAATCTTTCTGAACACGTCTCGAGGTGACGTGAAAACTTTCTGCGGGCCCCTAAAATAATTCATGAGCACTTTGTGAGTGACAAGCTCACAATGCTCTATAGGAAATTAATCTCATAACTTGTTCAGCGTTTTGACAACGCTGTTGCCTAACAGCTCAGATTAAGGGAGACACCATCCAATTATGTGTCAGTGTTAGCAGGCAAATAATAGCACTCATCATTTTGAGAACTATTGTTGAGGAAGAAATGCCGAACAATGCTAAGCACTACATTTTGGACGGAAACGGCACTGAAGCGAGCGGCTCTTGACAGGAGAGGCGTGAAACTGCTACATCTGTGACAGGAATTTTGCCGAAGTTCTTTTAACGGTAGCGTTCGCATTTTGCTTCGTCGAGAACAATTGTAGCCCACGGACCGTAGAGGTACAGTAATCAAACAGTACAGACTTTCTCTTTTTCTTCCCAGTCTCGGAACGGCGGGCGGAGCGACTACCTGACAGTCAGTTGACGGAGAATGCATATAACGGCCTGACGTTATAATTAAACTATCCTGTAAGACATTCACAGACCTGCTGACAAGCACGTTCGCATTATGACAAAGTGGTCAGATGTTTGAGACTTATTCGTAAAGCTGCTATTAGGGAGGACCTGACAAGTCGAGTTAGGAACACACACACACACACACACACTCACAAAAGTGAGTGTGGGCGTTCTGGGCGGCATGAAATATTTCAATGCTGCGTTAAAAAGTTGAAAACAGGCTTCAAATTTTTTACTTTATGTATTGTCTGTTAAGTATGTTTAAATTACAGTGATTGCTTTGGTTGAAAATTGTAACTTTAATAGACGTAAATAGGAATAATAACATAAGTTAATTCCAAACTGCCACTTCACACAGCTTTTCTACTTACCCTGCGTAGTTGCAATATGTTAAATTCTCATTATTCTAACTCTTACGATCCATCATCCTATGGCCAACTTTATCATCAATCAAAAACTACATTTGCATTTTAGTACTTTGGGCCCCTGGCAAAAGAGTCCATCTCTTACACACTGTCCCCCTGAGGCCCCCTCGGGGCCCTCCGGCCTGGCGACAGCAGAAGAAATGATGGAAAAGAAGATTCTATTACAGATGACAAAAGAGCAAAGCCCGACCTCCGGTGAGCTCTATTATTTAACATACATTATAACCCAGATCCTGATTTGTCAAAGAAGACGGAAGATATTTGCGGCTGCTTGGAGTGGTGACCTGAAAAATGTACGTCTGGACATGCTGGAAACTTTTGGTGTTTGTTCCCTGTGATTTCTGCCTCAAAGTTGAGCTTGATATATTTCTGCACTATAAAAAAAATAATTAATAAAATGCCGCTTAAAGTTTTTACTATTGTAATCTCTTTTTGCTTTTTCCAAACTTCAGGGTCTAAATTGCAAATAATCAGCAAAATGGACTTTTGATGGATTTTTACCGACAGTTTCTCAAGTCACACTGCAGGACTTAACATGCCAACCGCGACAGTTGCATTCTGCCTTCTATTTTACAAAATGTAAGCATTACATTGTCTATTTCCAACACATGCTCTCTTTTAGTGTCTAAATTGGTATGAGGCCATTAAAACTACATGCATGGTAATTATAAATAGCTAGCAAATTGTTTAAAAAGTTTTGCATGTTTTAATGCAGCTCACATCCCTTATGAAAATTATCCATGGTTTTATTATAGTAAAAGTGTAGAAACCATGTTTTTTTTGTCGGATTGATTACCATTTGTAAAACCACAGTTTTACGACAAATCCCATGCTTAAACTATGGTTAGTTTTGCAAAACCATGGTTAATTTGTGGTTTCCATGGTTTAACTATTAACCATGTATTTTTGGTTTTATTTGTAGTTAAACCTTTGTTAGTTTTCATAAGGAGTATCAATTCCACAAATGCATGTTGAACTTTTCTCCTAGAGAGCTTAAAGCAATTCGCCAAACATGCTAAACAGTAACAGCAACAGCAACTTTCCAATAACAGTTCAAGACCACACACCTGCACATGCATACCATGCACAGACACACTTGCATTCTGCTTTTTAAAAAGGAAGCATTAAATGGTCAATTTCCTGTATGCCATCAGTGTAGTTGAACGAATATGAGGTTATGAAAAACTTAAATTTCAATTTAAAAATAAAAAAAGTGTAAATTATTAGCACAATGCTAATTAAAACCATTTTAGGAAGAATATCACATGTCACACTGCAGGACATGTCAACTGTGCCAATGCAACTTCTCTTCTCAATATCACAAAGAAACAAGCAACTCACAAAACATACTAAACAGTAATAACAGTTTAAAGGGGTCATGAACTGAGAATTCAGAATTCCCTTGATCTTTTGACATATAAGAGGTCATTGTACTATAAAAAATCCTATATGTTTCAGAACTCAAAACTTTCTCGTTAGTCTAAAACAGCTTATATTGAAGTCAATCTGCCAAAACGACAGGTTGTGGAATGTGCCACTTTGTGACATAATAGTGTGGCTAAACCCCGCCTCTGCAGAAGATCATCAATGCCTGCTTCTACATCACTGCCTGTTTAGCCCCTCCCACCAATTCACGCATGTAGTGTAAATAACGAGAGAAGCAAACACAGGGCTATGCAGAAGCCAAACAATAAAGATGCTCCGAAGACAACAAGTTGTGGAAAAACAGTCTTTGCATCGCCTTCCTTCTGATCCCAACATTAGGAAAGAGTGGATGAACTGGATCCAGTGGATGAAGATTCAGACCGCATGAGTAAGAACTTGGTCTGTTGTTCACTTCATTACTTCACACAAGTGTGAGTAACTGTTTTTATTATGTGGTCACTACTGCTTTGTCTGTTACTACAGATCATTTGATATGTATTTATGCGTTTTTAACCAAAACCACAGCAGCTTCCATCTATGAAGGATGTAGGCTGTCAAACACACACAACTTCACGTCTACAATCCGTCACGCCTATTCAAACAGAGCGTTTTGATGAGGGGGGTCAAAACAGGACAGAAAATAGCCTATTACTTCTCAATTATGATGTTTTTGATGTACAGATTTGGTAACATTATAAGTGGACCTAAGAGAACAGTACAAAATAATAAAAAGAGGCAGTCGATGAACCCTTTAAGACCACCAACCACACATGCAGTCTATGCGTGAACACAGTCGCATTCTGCTTTTGGTTTTACAAAAAGGAAGCATTAAATGGTCAATTTCCTGTACGTGATCGTCTCCCCTTCTACCTTCACATATCTGACCACTCCCTGAACTGTGACCATAGGGCAGAGAGGAAAAGAGAAAGGAGATAGATAGCACACCAGAGAGAGAGAGAGAGAGAGAGTTACTGCGGCTCTTTCAAAGGTGAACTCTATCTGCGCTGCTGCTATAGTGAGCAGAGGCGGGTAATAAAGAATGCCGGGCCTGACAAGGAAGGTCTGGGCGCAGGTGTTAAATCAGGCAGTACGGAGGGCAGCCGTATGCGCAGGCTGATTTATGGGCCCTTCCAACCTGTGTGTTTTAAACGTGACCTTGCGTATACACTAACCCTGACCCGGTTATTCACCGCCCCATTTTACCATGCGCTTCTGCTCAAATACACGCGCTTTCATTCCCATGCAATGCTGTGCATAGAGACGTGTCAGTGTGTGATGCCATGTATGTATATGTTTATGACTCTGGTGTCCTTCAGATACTGAGGATGTGAGCGCTGGAGTTGGATGAGAAGGTGTGAGGTGAACACAACGTGTGTGCATTCACTGTCTTCATGCATTAGCTCTGAAGATCTAATTCATATGTTACTTGATGCATCTCAGAGTGTTTGTGATGTGCATGTGCAAGACATTTTAGACTGATTCACATTACTTTATGAATCACTGGATGTTTGCAACATGCATGCAACTTGAAAAAATGTGTGTGGATTCATCCAAGAGATTTTACTTGATGCATCTGAGAGTGCTTGTGATGTGCTGAAAAAAAACATATGTATTTCAGTAAGCTATTTCAGACTGATTCACGGTCCTTGATGCATCTGTGTGTGTTTGTAACATGCTGATAAATGCATGTTAATGGAAGATATTTCAGACTGATTCACATTACTTAATGAATCACTTGATGTTTGCAACATGCAGTAGAAAATCTATGTGGATGCATGCAAGAGATTTCAGATGATTTGCTTTACTTGATGCATCTCACTCTCGGAGTGTTTGTGATGTGGTGAAAAAAACGTGTGCGCAAAATATTTCAGACTGATTCATGGTACTTGTTGCATTTGTGAATGTTTGTGACATGCTGATAAATGCATGCGGGTGGAAGATATTTCAGACACATTCACGGTACTTTATGAATCACTAGATGTTTGTGACATTCAATAAAAATGTGTGTGGATGCATGCAAGGCATGCCAGAACATTTCGCACTGCATCTGTGCATGTTTGTGATGTACTGAAAAATGTGTGTGAGCGCAAGACATTTCAGACCGATTCATGTTACTTTTTGTGTCACTGGATTTTTGCAACATGCACTACAAAAATGCATGTGTCTGCATGAAAGATTTGCATGACTCGCATTACTTGATTACACTGGGTGTTTGTGACATGCTGCGAAATACGGGTATGTTTAAGACAAATCGGACTGATTTATGTCACTTGATGCATCTCTGAGTGTTTGTGAAATGCTGAAAAATGCATGTTTGTGCACATTTCAAAGCAATTCACATTAGTTGATGCATTGGTCGATGTTGCATACATGCTGAAAAAACAAAAACGTGTGTATGCATAAGAATTTTCAGGCAGATTCACATTAGCTGATGCATATCTGGGTGTTTGTGACATGCTGAGAAATGCAAGTATGCATTTCATTCAATTCAGACCGATTCATGTTACTTGACGCATCTCTGGTGTTTGTGAAATGCTGGGGGGAAAAAAGTGTTTATCCACAAGACATCACGGGCGGATTCAGCCAGTTGATGCATCTCGGGGTGTGTGACCTGCAGAAAAATGCATCTTTGCGTAAGACAATTCAAAGCGATTCACATTAGTTGATGCATCTCTGGGGGTTGGTGACATGGTGAAAAATACGGGTATGCATACATTTTAGAATGATTCGCATTAATTAATGCTTCTCTGGCCATTCAACATACTGAAACAAAAATGCATGATGCATAAAACATTTTGAACTGATTAACATGACTTGATGCATCTCTGAATGTTTGTGATGCAGTGAAAAATGTGTGTATGCATGTAACAGAGTGTTTTTGCAGCAAGCTTGGTGTCTCCCACATTACTGACTTGGACACTGAGATAACGGTTTGTTTGTACGCCAGATCAGACAAAGTTAACACCAGATAAGTCCACTTCATATGTTTCGCCGTACAGCTGTACCAAACGCATCAGTCCTCTTTTAGAGTTATTCAACTCTGAGCTGTGTCCATTCAGAGAGCTCTCCTCGTCCAAACGGCTCGACACACTCTGAATATCAAAGAGGCACCGTACACCCTGCGCAGGGGCGACTGAAGGAAACTTTGAGGGGAAAATTAATGAGCTGAAATAGTTACGAGAGATATTAGCACGGCCGTGCGAGCATCCCGGGATACGCATTTGCCAAAAATGCACACACTCGCACACACTCACTCACACTTTCCCATGTGTAGCCGGTGTGTGTTATGAGTTGCACGGGGCTCGTAAAAAGTGGATCGTGCCTGCGGTTGGGTTTTTGGGCTGGGTTTTACGGCAGGTAAGGGTGCGCGAACAGCTCTCCTCTGACTCGCAGTCTGTGCCCATGCCAGCATGCCTGGTGCCAGTCTGGCAAATCACTGGCATTGAAGGTACTTATTTCTGCAGAGTGGTAAATTTATAAAAAATACACTCACAGCATGCAGAATCTAAGTATTCATATATAGTAATCCACAAATAATATCCAAATATGCTGATTTAAAAAATAATAATAATAAAATTACCTGCTTTGTCTCTGAAATGACATTTCTTTTCCACTGAGGTCACTTCAATGTTCAATTAATTAGCCATTTAGGTATTGCTTCAGCAAATTTACATTCAGGATTGACTCAATTTTGTTATGAAATGCCAAATTTTCACGATCCAAAAAGTCTTGTCCTAATAATGTTTCTTGTTGAGTTTCCTGTTTCACTCTGAAATAAATCACATTATGGAAGTAAAATGGCTTGGGAATGTTGTTTCAAGTTGACTTTAAATGTAAATTGCGCATCACCAGAGAAAAAAATGTTTGTTTCCAAACAGGTTTCCTAAACACGCCTTTTGCCCCGCCTTTTGTAGCACCACCACAAACTCCTGCCACTGTTTCAGCCAGAAGTTCACATGTTATACTATTCCAACTGGGGCTGCACGATTAATCGAATATGATTGTTATGCGCATTTTGTTAGTAAAGCCGGTTCTGTAATCAGCAGGAAATCATCATCACGTGCTTTCAGATGGAGCAGAATTTACTACACATAGCCGTAGTTCACTGACAAGTTACGCAAAAAAATCGTATAGTATTTAAGCATTATAAATATACTTTATTTTAATGAAAATTATAATAATAAGAACTCCGATAAAACATATATTGCCGTAGTCGTGTTTATTAGTCACGTTGAATCAATGAAAGCAGTTGAATCTTCTGTTTATTAAGCTGCAGCCTGGGTTTTTTCTGCGAGGCATATTTGGAGTTTCAGCGCGAGAGCGTCCTCTGGCCTTTGGATGGAGATTTACTGCTGATCACAGAACCGTGCTTCACTGAAAGATACGCATGACAATCGCAGCTTCTGTCGAATCGCGATCTCGATTCCATTTCGATTTATCGTGCAGCCCTAATTCCAACAAAGAGAGAAATATTTCTAAATGGCTCCAACACACTTGCATGGAAGTTTCTAGTAATCCTGAAAACCTTGATTAGCTGGTTCACGTGTGTTTAATTAGGGTTGGAGCTAAACTCTGCAAGTCAGTGGCCCTCCAGGAACAGGTCTGGACATCCTTCGGAAAGCTGACCTCAACTTGACATTTTAAACTTATGACTCAAAATCATGTTTTTCTTGCTACTGTGTTTTTATGAATTCTTATCTGCAGAGAGATATTTCACATGATAAGGATGCACAGTGAAAGCACTACATTTTGCATTATGCATTGCGCAACACGTTAAATGTATTGTGCAGTGAATTTACTTATACTGGCTTTGCAAATAATAATATATTTAAATTAATCAAACAGGTGATGGCATATTTCAAAAATCAAGTTAAAGCAAGCAAAAAGCATGCAATAGATTTTGGCCGACTGTCTTGATGTCACAATTGAATACGTCCATTTCCAGCGTTTTTGTTCAGGCTAAATGAGGAGAGATGGTGTGTCATAAACACTAATGATGATGCAGTTCAATCATGAGTCATTTATTGATTGAACTGATGGATTTATATGTGGCTGATGGGCATCCAATCAATGGACCTGGGGTTCTTCTTAAATGGATGGAGGTTAATACAGCCCTATTACCTGCCGCTTGATTCCAGTGTGTTTTTATTACATGCAAAGCCATCATTCACGCACATACGCGTCTAGAGATACATTTCCTTGATGCTCTCTCTCTCTCACACACACTTATCACCTTTAACATTCCTAACCACACGTCACACCAGCAGCATCGTTCCAATGACAGTATCAGCCCAAGCTTTCAACAGCTCCACCAGCAAATAATTAAAGACCATTATTTACCTTCCGCAAGATGAACAGCTATATCGCGCCTTTCCGTATTCCATCTTTCCTCCCCCGCTTTCTCTCTCATTCTCTTTCTCTCTTATTCCGCTCTCCCCCCGCAGTGACACGTTCATGTCAGCGCCAATAAATCATCCCAATTTGTTCCTTCTCCGCCAACATGAGCTTTAATTTTCATTTACGACTTATGAAAAAGGTCTGTTTGTCTGAATCCTCTGATAAAACACTTAAGTAACATGTTATTTCCCAGCGATTGTCATTTGGATATACCGCATTTATTTTTCAGCCAAATGTGGAATATGATAAGAGAATAAAGTGTGAACAGTATGCAGGGGGCAGATGTCAAAACGTGGTGAATACAAAGTGTTATGTTATCGTAACACTCAAAACAGAAAATTAAGCTGAATTCATGGACTTCTCGGTTAGAGAATATACAGGCCATCAAAATCAGATAAATAGCTGTCATTACAGTACATTTGAACTTACTTAGGATTCTGTCTGCCATTAACACATTTTTCATATGACCCAAAGCCATTCCACTGACTAAAGCAACTTTCATTGGTACTCTGTGCCTGACTGGAAATGATAAATCATTTTATTAGTAATTTGTAAATCAATGTATTTTAAATGACATATTACATACCAAAGCTGAAGCCTTTGTGTTTTCAGTTATCCTTCAGTTAACAAGCTTACATCTTATCCTACTTGTGTAACCGTTATTTGGTTAAAAAAGCTCTTTTTATTTGCTAGAACAATGTCTCACGATAACATTCTATGGAAGCCCGTTTCCGCCACTAAATAAAAAATAAAACAAGGTAACTGCGACTTTTTATCTAACAATTCGGACTTTTTTTCTCAGAATTGTGATATAAACTCGCAATTCTGACAGTTCATATCTCGCAATTGACTTTATAACACGCAATAAAGTCAGATTTGCGAGTTAAAAAGTCAGAATTGCGAGATATAAAGTCAGAATTGCGAGATATAAAGTCAAAATTGCGAGGTATGAACTCATAATTGTGAGAAAAAAAGAAAGTCAAAATTGCGAGATATGAACTCGCAATTGCGAGGAAAAACTCAGAATTGTGACTTTATATCTCACAATAGTTCATATCTCACAATTATGACTTTATAACACGCAATTGCAAGTTCTAAAGTCAAAATTGCGAGTTATAAAGTCAGAATTGCGAGTTATAAAGTCAAAATTGCGAGTTATAAAGTCAGAATTGCTTTATAACTCGCAATTTTGAGAAAAAAAGTCATAATTGCGAGATATGAGCTCGTAATTGTGAGAAAAAAGTAAGTCAGAATTGTGAGATATAAACTAACAATTCTGAGAAAAAAAGTCTAGCTATTGCTAGATTTTGGAAATGACCAAATATCAGCCGATTAATTGGTCTGGGTGATCTGTCAGTCTCTAATAATCACAGAGCCAGAGGCCAAAGGCAAAGTGAATTGGTGAAAAGAAAAAAAAGACAAAGCCGTCAATGTTGAAAGAGAAAAAACATTACAACAATCCTACTTGCCAACTTGTTTCAAAGTTTTGTATACATACTTTTTAAGCAGAACCATCTAAAACTTTAGCCTTGCTTGGTTCCTTTTCGTTTATTTTTTCCTTCAGTTCCCCGGCGTACCCGCCGGTCCCACGTTGCTGTGCGGTGGAGGGGAGCGTATGTGTCTCAATCATGGCTCAATTACAGCCTTCTTGCCTCAGTATGAGAGATCTGTTATGAATACACAACCGCCGCCACCAATCACCATAACCACTGCTCTCATTACCATCCCTTTAACCGGAGCGATTATTACCCTTTTATTAATGGAGAGAGAGAGCGAGAGAGCCGAGAGGGAGATCGGAGAGAGAGAGAAAGAAGATACAGCGGCGCGCAGTAAACGAGTGTCAGGTTCGGTGCACGCACTGAAAAATTAAACCAATTAGGAGTGCCGTTTGGAGCCCCTCCGTTCGCATTCCTCTCCAAGCCACTGAACAGCTCCGAGGAAAGAGAGACAGAGGGAGAGAGAGATAGAGGGAGGAAAAGAAAGAGCTCGGCACTCTATTCTGTCATGCTCAGTGAAGAGCGGAGAAGAGCAAGAGCGAGAGAGCAAACGCTGCCGCTGAGAGGCGGATTAAAAGCAATCTATATCCACATAAATCATTGATTAAATGAATCATGAAATTAATATGTAAATTGTGTGTTTAACCTCTATTTATATACCACTGTCTGTCATCGTAGCGTAAATCTAAAACTAATTGCGATTTCTCAGCGAGCCTGGGAAACTGCAGGAGAGAGACAAGGAGTGGAAAGTGGGAGAGAGAGAGAGGTAAAAGTCTGACATATTTATTAACTAAACGTTCAACTACATCAACTTACTCATTAACGGCAATATTAAGGGAGAGTTGTGAGAAAACCACTCTGTTTGTGCTGCATCAGCTCTCTGAGTGTAACAACCGTAAGACAGAGATTCCTTCAGCCCAGAAAGACGCCAGTAAATTGAGGGAAAAAGAGCAATTTATGGTTGTCTAACAACTACAAAAGCCAATTATATTAATGCTGTATAATCCATACAATTTGTACCTAAACATATTTGATAAATGGCTGCAACTAACAACTGTTTCGATAATCAGATTGCCAATTGTTGGTTCGATTCATTGATAAGTAGGCTACAAAAAAGTTCAAAAGCAGTTACTAAAAAGTATTTTCTTTCAAATCTTGTCTCGTATTCTCCTAAAAACAATGTGCAACAAGCACTTCAATGAACATTTACTTTGATAATCACTCCTGATTACGTGTTAGATTAATAGGGTAAAACATTTTTTTTTTTAGCAATTTAATGAAAAGCGTGCCGTTTTCTACATCTGCTACAACTAAAATCTCATTTAATCTGCCGATTATTTGTAATCTGCTGATTATTTTCAGATTAATCAAATTAAAAGAAAAACCTGCATTTAATAATTTAACACACAAATCATTGAATTACTATATTACTATTTCCATTACATTTAATTACCATATTACTATTTTAAACTAATTAAATGTATTTAATTCATCTAATTTATATAATATAGAGTTTACAATAATATAATAATGATTATAGAAATTACTAAATATTATATTATACATTTTGTATTAATTATTCTGATTTTAAAAAGCAATGTTTAGTTTTTGTTTAAACGATATTCAACAAGTGCAACCACTTTTTCTGATTATTTGTTGGATTAAAAAAAACAGTAACAAGTCAACTGAAGATTATATAACAAAAAAGTATGTAGGCTATAAAGTGTATGCAAAAACATGTTTAACATATAAAGAGCACAGACCCAACTAATCAGTCACAACATCTTGTCCACTATTTTCATTATCGATTTACAGTATATTGATCTCATTGATTAACTGTTGCAGTTTGATATACTGTATATCTTATGAACACCTGATAGTATCTTAAACAGGTGCTAAAACACAATAGCAAAAAAAACCTCAAAAATACTGCAGATACGCCAACTTTGATATATATTATGCAAGTATCAAAGCCGACTGATGCCTGTGTGAGACACAATGTTTTGGGGTCCCATTGGCCATTCTAGAGAGGGTAGTGCTGTGTGTGTGTGTGGGTGGGTGATATAGGTGAGGTGGAGTGATGGGATCGGAGGCCCTTCCTGCCCCAGCTGACATAAACCACACTCTGGACAGTCCAGCAGGCCACAGAGGACCCTGATTTATAATCAGGCGAAAGCCAGGACAGCCATGGTGATCTTTCAATAAAACATCAAAAAAAGCTCTGACCCATCCATTACCCACAAGCCCCTGTGGAACAGACAGGTCAGGTGTGCCTGCCATCCCTCACACTGCAATCTCACACTGAGGCACCATGGGACAAGCCAAGAAGAGAGTGTGTTCTGTTGAATTACAGCACAGTGAAAAAGATACTACAATTAAGATTCTGTTCAATTAAAGTTACTTCAATCGTAAACATTAGCACTATTTTAACTCTACTTGATCAAATTGTCACAAATTGCTAATTAACTGTAAAGCAAATGTCATTATTCATAAATTGGGTATGTGCTTAGGTACTGTTAAGTTTTATTTGAAACTTTTCTACGCTCATTGGACGTTGTTCATAAAATACAAGCATTAAATATTTTATTCATATATATATATAATATATATAACATATATATAATATGAATGCGACAATGATTTACTTATGATTTACATCTAAATTCATTCTTTTCATTTTTAATGAATTAAGCCCAATGTATAGCACACACTTACTCTTTTTTTAACAGACAATTAAATGTTAAATTTTGCTTAAGCAACTTATCAAAACAAATAACTGACATATAAATTGATTATTAAAATTGCATGAGACTGTTCATTAAAGTATTAATATATAGTATGTTCCAAACTTAATTATATAATAAATCATATTTCTTTTATAGGAGAACTTATATTTTCTGACTTCCATTTATTATAATATGAATTAATTAAACCAGGAGCTTTTCAAAATAGGGCCCAGTGACCCACCATCCCCCCCCCAACACATTTAGCAAATTCATATTTTTTTAATTCATCCATTATATTTCCAGTACAGTAACAATCTGTGTATATGCTTGTTGAAGGTTTTGAACAAGCATATACACAGATTGTAACAACAAAAAGTCAGTGGTGCCCATCAACTGTTTGGATACTAACATTTTTCAAAATATCTTCTTTTGTGTTCAGCAGAAGAAAGAAACTCATACAGGTTTGGAACAAGTAGAGGGTGAGTAAAATATGACAGAATTTTCATTCTGGAAGTGAACTAATCCTTTAAATGGGTCTTCATGCACAAAACCATATAGCGGCCATTATGTTATATAAAGAGGGTCTCTTCTCTTGCAAAGAGATCAACATATTTAGGGGTCCTTGGCATCAAAAATCCCTGAAAAAATGTATATTTAAAATATATATTAAACTTATCCATTTAATATTTAAAATATATTAAATATCTCTATATAAATATATTTCAGTATAATTTTTTAAATATGCCAAAAGTCAAAATGGAGTGATCTAAAAATGAGGCCACACACACACACACACACACACACACGCGCGTCTCTCTCACACACACACACACACACACAAGTGTTCAAAGACAAAGACAGAGACATGAAGGTGATAGACGATGTATCCAACATTTGACAAGAATGCAGAGCAAGACGAGCCACACACATTACCTTTACTCTCTCACACACACACACACTGAGGTAGTTTTTGATATGTTATCTGATACATGCACTAAACCGAAGGCAGATCATTGTCAGAGTGTCTTCAAAAGAAAGCAATAAAGCGTTGTGCATGCTCTCCCCCTTGTTTCCCTAATTCACTTCATTTCATTTTAACTATCCGTAACAATCTGGCGAGACATTACCCTGTAATGAAACCACACAGGGCCTGATTGTTTTCATCAGAGAACCCCCCCATCTCACATACACACACAAATGACACCCATTGCTACTGACAAACACAATATTTACACGGGTTCAGACATACACACATGCACAACATCAGCCCAGCCATCCATGCATACAAATACACACACGGACCAAATTGCTTTGTAGTGTGTGTAACTTTAATTCAGTCTGTTTTGTGTGTTATGAATTTAAAAAGAGCAAAATCATTTTTTTACTAATCTACGGGATTGTAAAAGTTGTTATTATTAGGGTGAGTGTGGGCGTGGTCTTTAGCCATCTTTCTGATTGGATGAAGTGTCTCTGTAAGGCATTTTTAAGACAAGAACATCATAATGGTGAATAAACAAGCACATAACCTGCTTCATAGTGTGGTTTCAATTTACAGTCTGTGCACATGCTTAACATGTTTCCAATCAGGCCTAGGGCCGCTATTAACGGAAACTATCTTCATACTTATGAGGGCATGGGGAAAAAACACATGAGAATGGAGAACACATAAAAGCAACTGTTATTGAGCATGTCCATGATTCGCATTTAGGACTCTTTGAATCTCTTTCAAACTAAGAAACAAATGAAGTTCAATGCAAACCTGAGCAGGGTGATTTAGCTTTTTTTGACAATGTGAAGGTTGCTTATCTGTTTTAACTAAAGTTAAATTGTCATTATTAAAAGTATTTTATAAATGTAAAATCAGATGACTTGTGGGCAGTATGATTGAAATCTTACATTTTGTTAATGAGTAATTTTATATCGCAGTAATGGCATCTCACCATAGCAATTTTTGTGCTAAGGCTTTTTTCCAGTAACGGAGTAAAATGTAAAAAAAGAAAAAAAAATTTTTTTTTATTTTTTATATATATATATATATATATATATATATATATATATATATATATATATATATATATATATA
>NW_015505270.1:1881077-1884520 GCF_001515645.1 Sinocyclocheilus grahami | reverse complement strand
GTGTGTGTGTGTGTGTGTGTGTGTGTGTGTGATTTTATTTTACTGATTGATATACTTATTAATTTGAATACTTATGTTATGTTTTTTTAATTCAAAATTTCCCAGATGAAAATATACAGATGGTATATTTACCATAGGCCAAAGGAAACTCAAAGACAGTGCAGAGGATGACAGGAGACATGTAGCATGTTACAGGCGGAGGTCACATGATCTGAGTACTTATAAAACATTTGGCAACTTCTTTCCATCATAAGGTGCCCATACCCTCTGCTTTTGTCTAAAATAATCGCATTTTTTGTAATATGATCTTTCTATGCGTATGATGTGAATAGTGCAGCGCTCCTGGGTGGATTTTAAAAGTTTTATAGGCCTATTCTGCAGACTTCCGGATGGTGGTGCGCAGAAGGGTGTGTGTGTGGGGTGGTAATTGGAGCTGGGCCACCCGGGGCAGATAGAGACAGAATGAATCCCTTACAGATCCAACAAGCGCACCATACCGGCCATGAAGTCACCACATACCCAGGGCTTTTCTTGATTTAACCCAGGCGCAGAAAGAGACTCATATACATACAAACACTCACCCACACCCTCCATGACCCTATCTCTCCTCACATTCCACCTTGCTTTCATCTTTACTTCTTCTTTTAATAATCCAGAGCAAGCAGATGTTTCTACATTTGACTGCAACATGACATCAGTATACCTTCAGTCTGTCAAAGCATTTTGTGAAATCAATAATATGTTGATTGAGTGTTGTTAGCGTTGGCAGACAACATTTCGTGTTTACAATGTATACTTTAAAAATTTTATTAATTATTAAATTTATATTAGAATCAAATTTCTATAAAATTCAAATGCCTGGCCTTTTGTGTGTATTATAAATAAATAAATGTTATGCATTTTTAAAAAGACTTCCGGATGGTGGTGTGCAGAAGGGTGCGTGTGGGGGGTGGTAATTGGAGCTGGGCCGCCCGGGGCAGATAGAGACAGAATGAATCCCTTACAGATCCAACAAGAGCACCATACCGGCCATGAAGTCACCACATACCCAGGGCTTTTCTTGATTTAACCCAGGCGCAGAAAGAGACTCATATACATACAAACACTCACCCACACCCTCCATGACCCTATCTCTCCTCACATTCCACCTTGCTTTCATCTTTACTTCTTCTTTTAATAATCCAGAGCAAGCAGATGTTTCTACATTTGACTGCAACATGACATCAGTATACCTTCAGTCTGTCAAAGCATTTTGTGAAATCAATAATATGTTGATTGAGTGTTGTTAGCGTTGGCAGACAACATTTCGTGTTTACAATGTATACTTTAAAAATTTTATTAATTATTAAATTTATATTAGAATCAAATTTCTATAAAATTCAAATGCCTGGCCTTTTGTGTGTATTATAAATAAATAAATGTTATGCATTTTTAAAAAATAACATTTTAATGCATTGATATGCTACGGAGAAGAAAGAAACCATTTTTACAACTTTAATAATTATATTAATGATGAATTATATTATAAATAAAAAAAATTTATAATATTTTAATTGTTATACATTAAATACGCTATAGAGAAAGAGAGTGAGAGACCTGGCCTCTAAATAAATAAATGTTTTATGTAAAACATTCAAATGAAAAATATTTAATAATGAAATAATTAATATTTTTTATTTACTGCTCACACTACACACAGCTGTTTTCCACAATATAGTTACTTAGGTTTTTCATTTGCAATAATAGATGGACAATACATTTGCAATATAACAGATGGACACAAAAATTCATAGAGACACTTTTGCAAATCTGCAAAACAGATTTGTTTGATGCTTCAGAGACCGTCACTGCCATTCTCACAATTTCTACAAAACCTCATGGCTAGTCAGTGGAACCAGTGGAATGTTTAAGTTTGCAAGGCATGTCATTTCAGTTCAAAACTAGGGTTGTTTAAAGACTGGGCTCTTCATTTCCAAGCAAGCCTCCCTTTGAGGTCATTAACACGACTGAGAAAAAGTTGAGTGGCATTGTGCTCTTCAGGTGAACCCATCTGCCCAAGCTAGACAGAGGAGGGGTAATGCGGCGAATTATGGCCTCCAGATGTGAGAGACAACTGTAAACACTCTTCCGAGCAGGGCAAAGCACGACTTTGTCATTTCCTCAGATCTTCACATCTTTCAAGTCCTTCAAAACGGGATTCCAAGAGTCAGAGCGCTTTCAGACAGAGTGTCAAACGCTCACTTGAGCTCGCCTGTCATTTCCATAACCTCTCCGTTCTGGTGCGCAAAACGCTTTGTGCGAGCAGATCAACAGCTGCTAGCTCGCAGGAACGGGGAAGTGCAGCGGAACATGTCATGAAATATTAATCTGCATAATTGGGATGCTAGTTAGAGCTTCTTTGACCAGCTTTAGTCCCCTCCAGCGCGGCGCGGATACCGCTTAGTGTCAAGCTAAACTATTAAAGTGGCAGAAAAAATGATGAACTCCTGAAAATGGATTAGATGGGGCTTATGTTTCAGCGCCTTTAAAATACTTACTAAAGCGCTCTAATCATCTTCTCGCCTCCAACTACGCCATGACAGACAATGGAGGGGGGGGGGAGAAAACACCAGCTCTTCCGGTACAAACTACTTTGCCGATTTCAGTGTCACATTCAATTTTCTGCTTCCTGCTTCTCCCCAGATCCCCATCCAAAAACAAGCATTTAAAACATCAGTCCTAATTAGATGATTAGTGCTTGGAAGGGCAGGAGATAAGTCATTTGCATAATTCAATCATAAGAGTTAGAGATACATATTTCGATGTTCGTTTGTACAATTATCTCCGCTGTCCTGGGGGCTGTGATACTAATGTGATTAAACAATACTCTTGCACGGGGCCTAGTGTCCTCCATTAAAGCACTGCTAGAGGCAAAGCAAAAATTAATTTTAGGAGACAATCAATCAATCAATTTATGACTGTAATAAATATAGCCCGGCTGCAGATGTGTCATTAAGCTCAGGAGGAGACTTTCCCAAAGTCAAAAAGTCAAAAGTCTCTTTCTCTCCCGCCGTAACTGCGGACGGTGAGCGGAAAGTGTCGTTCTTCCTCTTGTGAGATTCTTGACAGGCCATATCCATCTGTCTGTTTTAACCTCTTATATCTCTCTCCCCCGTCGCTGCACATCAGCGAACACCTGCTATTCCTCATCCCCATCGAGATGGTGTATATTAAGAGCTAACTTCGTAATTGCAGCTTCTAAATGCTCCTCAAACATCGTTTAATGATTGCGGATGTCAATATGTAATTTGAGCAGATTCACATACGTAGCGGCGTTCTTAATTTGTTTTCGTGATTTCCGCGCCTAGAAGATTCAAGTAGCGCCTTTCCATCACTAATTGACCACATGTGTCTTTGCTTTGCCTCTAATTCATTGGTTACGCATGGGACTAGTTATTAAAGCG
>NW_015505270.1:1879808-1880602 GCF_001515645.1 Sinocyclocheilus grahami | reverse complement strand
TATATCCTCCTGACTACCAGCTATGGAGTTTTGTCCACTGTAGTGGACATTACCTTTTAGCGATTTCTCTGAGATGTTACATGTCACGGTTTTAAATCTGGATGTCCTGAGCCCATTCAGGGCTTTCCAGAGATACCAAATGATTGGATGTTTCACTATGACCACTCCTCTCTTTGGTCTTTAAAAATGGCTGACATTCATTTAGTGATCAAATGTAACACCTAATGGAAATATGATAATATTTTGTAATTATCATTTAAATCTGACTAATTGACAGATAGTTTGTCATAAATCAGCATCTCAGGAAAATGTTATGGGGTTTCAAATCAAAATATGACCTTCTGTTATGAAACAGGACATCAATTTCATACATGTCCACTGTAGAGGACACCAGGACGTAAAGCATGTTTATTACACATTTTGGGAAACACAACAAATGAATAGAGAAAAAAATTATATATCAATATTCCTATTAAATATGAGATATTATAATGAAAATCTTGCTAATTATTACTCCTATTATTGCACTTATTTGTACATTCTATGTTGCCCAAAAAACACATTAATATGCAAATTAGATACAGTTTAGATACATTGTACATAATGGAAATACTCGTTTATGGCCATTTTACACACATTTTGCATTTTTTTTTTTTAAATATCTTTCATAACATAGTTGAGAATCATCCAGTTTATAGATACAATGGAAAAACTTGTTTATGGCCATTTTACACACATTTTGCATAAAGAAATTTTTTTTTTTTTAAATATCTTTCATAACATAGTTGAGAATC
>NW_015505270.1:1801154-1879798 GCF_001515645.1 Sinocyclocheilus grahami | reverse complement strand
AAAAAATTATATATCAATATTCCTATTAAATATTATTGTGAAAATCTTGTTAGTTATTACTCCCATCATTGCACTTATTTGTACATTCTATGTTGCCCAAAAAACACATTAATATGCAAATTAGATACAGTTTAGATACATTGTACATAATGGAAATACTTGTTTATGGCCATTTTACACACATTTTGCATAAAGAAAAATGGTTTTTAAAAATATCTTTCATAACATAGTTGAGAATCATCTTTATATAAAGTTTGGTATAAAAAAATGAAAATTGATTTCTGATTAAAACAAAAATCCCACTCTTTTTGACTTTTCATGTCTATTCATGTCTTTTTATTTTTTTTAAAAACAGTTTATAGATACATTGCACATAATGGAAAAACTCGTTTATGGCCATTTTACACACATTTTGCATAAAGAAAAATGGTTTTTAAAAATTTTCTTGTTTGTCTCTTTGTTCATTTATGTTGTTGTGTTTGCTTTTAAATTTAAAAAACAATATAAAAAGCCTAATAATAAAAAAGAAGGTTGTTACGTTACAAGTCATGACATACTATTTAAAAAGAAGAGAAAATGCGTGGCCTGAGTGTCCATTTGGGGCCACTGGATATGAGATATGACAGCCGTTCTCATACTACAGATACACTGAAGCCCCTCTTGATGCTTCAAACTGTATTAATTCATAATTTACTGTGCAAAAAGGGTAAAGGAAAGAGTGAATGTGCAAAAAAAAAAAAACAGGACTTTTTAAAGTCCCGATGTCCTCTACAGAGGCATAACATATTAATAAAATATCATTTTTCAAAAATTTTATTTTTCAAAATTTTTCTTATGCTCTAAAACAATGTAATCACATGACAAAATACTAAATTCACAAAAAAATCCTGGTAGTCAGGAGGAGATATATTCAAAAAGGTGGATGTATAATTAATGGCTGACATTAACGTGTGCCGAAGGAAGAGCGACAATCTGAGCAGATTTGATGAGACAGCGGGGTGTCTCGGGTGCCCGGGCCGGGCAGAGCGTCGCAGCCTCGGGCGTAGCCACAGGCGCTGAGCTGCTGTCCATATGGACCGAGCGCGACACAACGGAGAGATCTGGAGGCTCGCGCTCACGCTCTGGAGAGCGTGCTCCTGACACGAGATGTGAAGATAATTGTGGGTATTAGCAGTCCTTGTCCGTCATTGTGTCTTTGTTTTAAAGTTTTCTTTAGTGGTCACACTTTATGCGCGACTCAAAATCAGACCGAATCAATCATAAGTGAGATACTAATTCAAATTAATCTAAAGAACATGCTTCTTGAAGGTGTCAAATTGTGCATTTAAGGGAATCTTTGAAACGCAGCACTTTGACGCGCAGTGTGATGGTAGCTCGCGCCCGGGGCAACGATGGGAATTAGACACATTTTAAATTAATGACTAAAAAAAGCAAATCGCTGCAAGAGACGAAAAAAAAATATGACAGGCTTTCGAACAAGTAATGCGTTTTATGATTTAACTTGACGTTTCCTGCGACTCCTGCTAAAGTGCGATTGGCATGAAAGCAAACACGGATGTTTCTCTCATTTTTATGATGTTACTCGCATGAAGTAACTCTATGGTCAGTGATGCAATAAATATTAGTGGACAAGAGCTTTCTGCACTTTTGTATTCCTGGATGTTCTTGCACTTGATGGAGCAAAAAAAACAAACAGCTAAACGAATCCAATCCACCTTTGCGAAGAGGCAGGAGAGCAAGCACAGATGTTCATCTCTAATGTAATTCCCATTCAATTTCCTAAGTGCAGTCCCCAAGTGCAAACTAGTTTAGTGTTATGTTTAGCTTGCAAATTTCGTTTTAATAAATAATGAATGCATTAAAAACCTGGAGATCAATTGCGAGCTGAGAAATCAGAAAAAGCGAGCCGTAAGTGCCGCGTGCGTTTGCTGATTTGGACACTTTCCGTGTGTTTCAGTCTGGAAGTTTTAAAGCGCCCTTTGCATATTTTTAGGCTTTATCTGAAAACCTATTGAGCTCCCTACCTAGACAGCATATATTCAGCTGCTGACTCGGAACGCGCCGACTGCTGGGCGTTCATAAAGGACGCTTTCTGTATGATTCTGTATGAATAAGAACCCAGAGCCAACTCTTTTTCAAATTCGGTTTCATTTTAAATAAATAAATATTTGTATGACTTTCGGTTCCCTAAAGGGCTCTACAATGTGGACGAAACGTGACAGTGTAGTCCGATTTTCCGATCGAATGATTCTTACCAGCCGGTTCTTTTTAGTGAATCAAAAACCTAGAGCGCAATCAGTGTAGTCCGATTCCTGAACGAATGACTCTTATGAGTCGGTTCGTTTTAGTGCATCAAAGTGCAACCAGAGTATGACTTAAAATTATATTTTGTGAACCAGAAATGTTTATAAATCGGTCCTAGTGAATAAAGTAATGTAGGTTACTAATGCATCATGTCCGACTCCAAGAGGCCTAAAAGTTATGTTGTAATCAGTGATTATTTACACACAAAAAAAGGAATAGGTTTCTTCATTTTTTATATATATATTTATTTAAAGATGCTTTAGGCCTATTTAAAATATAGCTTGCCAACTATCTTACATTTGTCACTTCTAAAAAGTTGTTTAAATTGTCTTTGTAAATACCTTTTGCAACAATTGTTTTATATAATCTGTTCTGAGAAATGTGATGTATGATCGGACCATTTGAATGATGAGGCCATTAAATGCAATATTTTTTTCATAATATTTACTCTTTAACAGTACTCAAAGAATCGTGGAATAATGGAACTGTTAGGGAATCATTCAGATGAAACAGAAACAGTATCGTCAAATTCCCTAAGATTCCCACCCCTAAACACGCACGGGATGAATGCATTTGGCCATTGTGTCGCAATATAAGTGTTTTTAAAATGGCATATGACCTCTTTAATTCTGTTGTGCCCTGTCTGGCTGGTTTCAATATGACAATCTGCCCGGTTTGAACACCCTCTAAGAAGGCAGCTCAGTATCAATTTTGAGACACACTCCTCACTTGCTTCGCCATGGCTGTCCCGTACAAACCGATGCAAAAGACGCCCATTTGTCTCAGCTTAGCCCTTCTCCCA
The DNA here is from genome assembly GCF_001515645.1 of Sinocyclocheilus grahami. NCBI lineage: Eukaryota > Metazoa > Chordata > Actinopteri > Cypriniformes > Cyprinidae > Sinocyclocheilus > Sinocyclocheilus grahami. The sequence continues at coordinate 1,876,692 of NW_015505270.1, read as the reverse complement.
GTGAGCTTGTGCTGAAGGAGGAGAGAGGGAGGGAGCGGAGGCGAGGGGGCAGCACGCACATTAGTTTCAGCCATCTGGTAGCGGGACGTTGGATGATGTTTAAATCTGACTATAAAAGCGATGCTTGCGAAGGTGAACTGTAAAGCAACGATGCCGAGGAGCAAATTCAATTTCAGGGGGGTCCATTGCTCAGGCAATTTCATTATCCGACCGTATGCTGCAATCTGACAGAAGAGTGAAAAGCGCAGCGTTCCGCACCTCATTCTCTTATTGTCCATTTTGCCTGGACTCAAAATTAAACAAAATAATGTTGTAAAACGGTCTCTCCCCCGCTCACTTTCTCCTCGCTCTCATTTCTAATTAGATGTTCACGGCAGATTGATTCAGAACTGCGCAAAGCCCAATAAAGTGACGGGGGATTCTTCTGGAGGTTGTGCTGGGGATGTTAAAAGGTTAATTACCGAACCTTGCCCAGAATGGCCATCTGGATATGCACTCTCTCTCTATCCCTCGCTCCCTAAAACACACATGCGTGCATCTCCACACACACATCCGCTGTGCAAAAGCGCACTTTAAGACCACGTTCCTGAACCTTCTCACCCCAAACATATTTTCAATACCTGACCTTTTACCTGTGAGAAAGTAAGAAAATGGAAATAGAAAATTGGAAATACTAGACCTGATGCAAAGCACTTCATGGAGAGGAATACGCAGTTACTTAAGTTGTAAGGTTACTATAGGTTGTGAACATTTCGGGACAGGCTTTACTTAAAAATATATACATTTAATATCATTTATAAATTATATTTAATTGAAATGTTATATTGTGTAATATACAATTATATATGTGTAATTATTTTGTTATTCATTTTTATATAAATAACACAAATGATTTCAAAATGATTTGTTAAGTGTCTTTTAAAACGTCAAATTAAGTGTATTTCCGGACAGAGAATTTTTATGCACAATGTTTTGACTGTCATTCCACTAAAAGCAAAGATGCTGCCGTTTTCATACTAACATATAATTAGAGACTTTTTTTTCTTGGATGATAAAGGTGCACTGCTCCCTTGAGTCCCACCACACCAATCACACACACATAAGCTGATATTGCTGCAGGTGCCTGAGAACACTAATGCATCTGTCATGATAACAAGCTAAGAATAACATCTCTACGCCAAACACAGCCACAGATCCAGGAGAGGTGATTCAGTGATTTATGCAACATGGCCCAACACCTTATCCAAATGAGACGTGGGATATCATCCAGACAAATGGAGTATCAAACAAGAACTCCAGATCTGGCCCTGGATAAGATATGGGTGCATAAAAGTGCTTAAATGATATCGATGTCTATTTATGTGAGCCTGACTCAGTGGAGCTGCAAATAACAAAAAAAAGTGAAATACAACCAAAGTATGACCCTTAGTCCAAAGAGCTGTCATTGTATAAGCAAGAATAAAAAAAGGGGGGTAAACGTGTAATTCATATATTTTCGTAACTATTCATATTTATGCATGCATGGAATCATTTTTATTAAACTTATCATAAAGTGTTAGACACTTTTCCAAGTACGACAACTCTGCTAGTTCTGAATGAACTTGAAAAGCACCTCAGATTCCACAGCTGAGTGTAAATGTGAGCTGTATATGTGACAGGTAGAAGACTTGCCTGGCATTGGTGCAGTCGTTATAAAGCGCCTCGAAGTCTTTTCGGGTGATGAGTTTGCACCGGTTCACGCCCGGCTGAATGGCCCCAAGTCCGCGCAGGATCCGCACCTGCTCCACCGTGCACACCACCGGACATATATCCAGCCGCTTCAGCTTGGTGTAGACGGTGTGCAGTCCGCCGACCAGGTGCTTCAGGAACAGGTCGAACACCTGCGGGAGGCAGATGAGCTCCTGGCCGTCCAGGGTGAACGAGGCCACTTTCACCCCGTGCACCTCCACCATCTTACACTCGTTGTTGTGGACACCGCCGGGCCCGTTCCCGTTGGTGCTGCCGGCGCCGGTGCCGGTGATGAAAGAGTTGATCATGCTGCTGGTCAGTCGCGGGGACTCGGCCGGGCTGGAGTACAGAGAGTCGGGACGGAAGAGGCTGCTCGCGCCCCCGGGAGCGGAGGTCGGTGAAAGCACCGGAGGAGTTGCTGATACGGCCATAGTTTATGCGAAGTTTCCTCCTTTCCGTACTTTTGAGTCAAGCACACTTTGCTGGCTCCTCGTACTGTTTCGCGGCTTTCACTCGGTGTTTCTCATGCGGCTCCGGTAGCGACTGCTGATAGTCGGTAATGTGCAACTACCTTCCTCGCGAGTGAGATGGATAGAAGTGTATCGCACTCAGCGATTCAATTAGCCAGCCCACTAAAGGCTGGAGTGACAGCTCTCTCAGCCAATAAGCACCGCGATGGCACACGCCTTTAAATATTATTGGCCATTTGCCAGTGCTGGGCGGGGACTTGTGTTCTTACTCTCAAAAGCGAATACAACTTTTAAAGATTGCGCGCAGAGACAGATGATGATATATATATTATTTATATATATATATTATTTTCGTTTTCTTCCATAACCTTTTTTACTAAATCAGTTTTATTTCTAAACATAAGAATAGTGCGTGATATCTGCTAAATGAATGTAAATGTAAATGTAATTAAAAAATACATTTTCCTTGATATGATTTTTTATGTGAATGTACATTACTGATCCGGTAAGCTTTATAATATGTTTGTTAATAATGTCATAAAAGTTATTAAAATAAATGTCATAAAAAATTACCATAACAACACTTATTATTGTGGAACTATATTTGCAATCAATTGTGGCTTGTGGCCTATAATTGTGAATGTCAATAATGACAGTTGTAGTACTTATAATTTCACAATATTAGACTTCTTCAAACACATATATTTAACTTTAATATTGACATTAATATGAAATATGACAGCTGTTCATCACAGTCTGTCCTTCCATAACAGTGACCACCCATTCCAAACATAATGCAGCATCACCTTTTAATTTAACCCACAGTCTCCGCTGCAGTCTTAAAATTGCAGTACATCAACAAGCACAAGATTATCTTGAAGTAGACTTGAAAGATATGATGGAAAATATCATGCTTCATATTTTTGATCAAACTGATTTTTTAAAGATCCAGAACATCATTGCTATTAACTGTATAACGTGCAACACATAAAGGTAAACTAAGGTGAACTAACTTTACTGTCTAAGCTTTGAGTAAGCACATCTGTTGTTATATAACATTGCCTTTTAGGTAACTTATAAATGATAGAGTTCTGGATTTTAAACATTTGGCCTAATTTGAAGTGGCATGTGAATCTTGCTTAGAATTTCTAGTAGATCATAATTGTTATTTGTCATGTTGAGTTCTTGTACCATTCGTGTCATAAACCTGACAGCACTGATTCTTTTTTGTATGTCACTTCAAATGAACATCTTTTTTTTCTTAAACATATTTAAAAATGAATTCACGCCTTTTAGGTAACTTATAAATGATAGAGTTCTGGGTTTTAAACATTTGGCCTAATTTGAAGTGGCATGTGAATCTTGCTTAGAATTTCTAGTAGATCATAATTGTTATTTGTCATGTTGAGTTCTTGTACCATTCGTGTCATAAACCTGACAGCACTGATTCTTTTTTGTATGTCACTTCAAATGAACATCTTTTTTTTCTTAAACATATTTAAAAATGAATTCACTGATATTAACAGAAGAACAGACCCTCTTTAAAGATATAGGTTGATTTCAATAAAGAACAACGGTCTGTATAAAACAGTATGTTATAAAAGTTCTACAACATGTCTCTCTAATACTAATTTTTGAACAGCAACACATCTGATTCACGTTTTTTTCTTTCAATACTTTATCTTTGCTCTCATTATGAGCCATTTAGTGAGGCAAATGAGCACCTTTGTAAATGAGAATCTTTATACAGGTCAAAAAAAGTCGTTGTAAAATTAATGTAGGAATCATGCTTAACCTTTGAGCCCTTGCAACTTTTGTGGGAAGATTAATATTGTAATGAGTGCCTAAATGCCATGCAAATTTCTGCCAAGTACCTGCTGAAATTAAAAAGCTAGGTGGCAATCTAGAAAATTAGATACGTATTTTACCTAGCTTTCAATCGCACCTCAACCCTTAGTCTTCGTATTTAATCTTAATGAATACCTGATTAACATACCTGGCCCTGCAGGCACACATGCACCGCCCCCTCCAGCACCGCCCCAATGCTCTGTACGCATATTCACAACTTGTACACACATATGTAATGGATCTACATACCTACACTGGCATATGTTAATAGCAGTGTAAGCAGCATTACATATAAACACTGGTTTCAGTGTTAAGGAATGTAAGTCTTTTATCACCTGAGAAATCCACATTTTAACAAAATATATATCTGATAGGAATACTATTATAGTTTTTCTGAATTGCCAAATTCTCACTATAGCTTAAACCAATTTGTCGAATAAAGCACTCTTTCTGCTAAACCGTAAACACGCTCAGGCAGTTAAGTTCTATTTGCAAATCTCATGCACTCTTTTTGCAAAACTCTAAAGACATTCTCATTCACTTAAACACTTATCAAACTGTGATGCATTTGTGCTGCAAAATGCTAAACACAAGCGGCAAAAGTTAAACCCAACTAAAGCACAGTTGTCATCGTTTACACACAACGATTCAAAATTGTTCACATCACTCTAAAAAAATCTGGGCCAAAACAACCCAATAGCTGGGTTTGTCCCTTTTCAACCCAGCATTTTTTAGAGTGCACTTGTTTCTAATGATGTGATCAAACCAACTGTACAAAACATGAGCCACCTCAGAGTGCACAAGTGGCACAGGTGAGTGAATGATGATATGAACAATAGATGGAAACAATCTGAGAAGGAGAGGAGGAAGAGTACATGTAAGAAGTGGAGGATGAGGAGAGAAAGAGTAAGGTTTAGAGAGTGTTATCAAGGCTGGATCTGTCAGACCAGAGGGGTTTTTTCTCTTTGTCTAGCAAAAAAGACTAAATTAAAGTTTTTCTGAATTGCTAAAACACCTTTCTTGAAACCATCACTCATTTTCTCAAAACCTTAAACACAAATCCAAATACTCAAACTACATTTACGAAACTTCTGACTTTTCCATCAAAATCAAACAATTGCTGCAAAATCATTTCACTTGCACTCAAAATCAAACAGTGCTCTCAGATCACACACACATGAGTTACGTTTTTTTACGATCGCTATGACATTTTTTTCGATACTTCTAACAATTTTCCAATTAACACTTAACACAGTTAGCACAACATCCGTCTGTGTAGATTATACAATTAACAAATTTCTTGTTGCTTTGACACAAAATGCATAGTTAACACAAATTTCAAATGCTTGAACTTCTTTTACACACAAGCTCAACCAAGACCAAAACAATGTAATTTTCAAATGCGTTCATACTGTATGTCAGAACAGATAACATGTTGTTCTAAACCTAAGTTTATAGGCTAAAGTCAAAGTGAACAGCTGTTCATATTGTGAATTTGAAACACAAATATATCCCGTTTTTTATTCATTAATGAGAAACACCTTATTGCAAATATATAATGTTATGCAGCTATGCAAATCTATAAATTACAGCTGATTCCCATCTAGGAAACACACTCAGGTGTTAAGGTTCTTTCAATCACATGAACATACAGTATACTGTACAAGAGGACCTCTTTGGGCTGATCTTGTGTGGAAAAGTGCACTCCTGCATAAATGTGAGATTTTAGAAGACCTGCACGAAAGACTGCTGCCAGAGGTAGAAAGGGGACGGGTGGGAAACCACTTGTCAATATATGTGATCACATGAAACAATGTGGCATTGCAGTCACAAACTGGTTTAACACCCATCCGAGAATTATGTCCATTTTCCTTGCCCCTTACTGCACTTTCCTCAACCTCATTGAGGAGTTTTTCTCAACCTGGAGATAGAAGGTTTTTGACCAAATGTCCCTCCTGGATGCAATGAATGCTGCATGCCAAGACATCACAGCTGAACACTGCCAGGGGTGGATAAGGCATACCAAAAGATACCTTACCAAAGAAGAAGATAACAAGTGTGATGTGGAGGAGAACATGTGGCCGAATGCAGAAGACCAGGCAGATTAGAAGATTACTTTTTTATTTATTTTTTTATTCTTCTGTGTATCTTTTTCTGTTTGTATATTTTGTGCTTTCATATAATAAATTGCAACTGTATTGCACATTTTTGTTATCTTGCAGTAATGTCCTGTTGCAAATAAAGCCTTTACTTCAGTAATTCTGTCTCTGTCTTCTTTTTTCATAAACCGTACATTCTATAAAGCTACTCTGAGAAGGGTCATTCATTTTTTGTATTGAATTTTTGTAGCAAAAGAAACAAAATGCATGCATTTACCAAACCCAATTAAACAAAAATGTAGAGAGTCTTCAAAAAAAACTGCAAAACACAATTTATGACCAATACAATATAGTATTGTATAAGGGCAGATCTGACAAAGTTAACATTCCGTCTGATGTTATTGTTTTTATGATATTGTGCTATGATTGACTAAATGTTCCTGTTGGAAGAGAACATATGTTAGTGTATGTATTTAGTGTTAGTGTAGTGTATTGTGTTAGTGTATTATTGTAATTTGAAAATTAGTGTTGGAGTTTAGTTTGCAATGTGTGATTTTGAGCATGAAATGAACTGTTTTGTCAATTGTGTGTTGTAGGTGTGTTGGTGCGTTAAGAGTTTAGGAAAATTGATAGAAGTATTGAAAAAATTGTCATAGCAATTGTAAAAAACTGTAATAAAATAAACACTACAGAGCATTCATTAGACATTACAGAGAAAAATAGAGAACACGCAGCATCCAGAACATTACAGAAAAAATGTATATTGTATTGAGTAAACAATTTTGTAATTCTGTAAAAAAGTATAGTAATTGCAACTGAGTAAGGTGAATATATTGTATAGGCCTACTGTATGTACTGCAATAACAGTATTGTGCTGAATTTTGACTAGTACTGAATGTTTGTATATATTCAGCACTTGGATACTGCAAAAATACTGCAGTCCAACTGCAAAGGCCAAAAAGGTCCAATAAAACTCTAAATGAATAGCATGTTACAGTACACTCAAATACTGTAAGTTGTGCAATTGTAAAATCAGGGTCAATGAGAGATTCATTCTGTCTCAGCATCATGTCATTGTGCTTGAGTCCGGCCTGAGGACTTTGTCCACATCACAAGTAATGTTGTCTTTTTTGCTAGACAAATAGAAAAAACCCTCTGGTCTGACAGATCCAGCCTTGATAACACTCTTTACAGCAAGCCTTACTCTTTCTCTCCTCATCCTCCACTTCTTACATGTACGCTTCCTCCTCTTCTTCTCAGATTGTTTCCATCTATTGTTCATATCATCATTCACTCACCTGTGCCACTTTTGCACTCTGAGCTGGCTCATGTTTTTTACAGTTGGTTTGATCTCATCATTAGAAACAAGTGTGAACAATTTAGAATCGTTGTGTGTAAATGATGACAACTGTGCTTTAGTTGGGTTTAACTTTTGCCGCTTGTGTTTAGCATTTTGCAGTACAAATGCATCACAGTTTGATAAGTGTTTAAGTGAATGAGAATGTGTTTAGAGTTTTGCAAAAAGAGTGCATGAGATTTGCAAATAGAGCTTAACTGCCTGAACGTGTTTAAGGTTTAGCAGAAAGAGTGCTTTATTCGACAAATTAGTTTAAGCTATAGTGAGAATTGGTTCAGAGATTGGGGTTTAGTATTTTAGCAATTCAGAAATGATGCTGAGAAAGAATGAATCTCTCATTGACCCTGATTTTACAACTGCACAACTTACAGTATTTGAGTGTACTGTAACATGCTATTCATTAAGAGTTTTATTTGACCTTTTGGCCTTTGCAGTTGGACTGCAGTATTTTTGCAGTATCCAAGTGCTGAATATATACAAACATTCAGTAATATTCAATATTCGGCACAATACTATTTCACTATTTCACAATACTTCTTGCAGTACATACAGTAGGCCTATTCAATATATTCACCTTACTCCGTTGCAGTTACTATACTTTTTTACAGAATTGCAAAATTGTTTACTCGATACAATATAAATGTTACTGTAATGTTCTGGATGCTGTGTTCTCTATTTTTCTCTGTAGTGTCTAATGAATGCTCTGTAGTGTTTATTTTATTGACTCATGTGTCTGTGATCTGAGAGCACTGTTTGATTTTGAGTGCAAGTGAAATGGTTTTGCAGTGATTGTTTGATTTTGATGGAAGAGTCAGTGATTTCGTGTTAGTTTGAGCATTTGGATTTGTGTTTAAGGTTTTGAGAAAATGAGTGATCGTTTCAAGAAATGTGTTTTAGAAATTCAGAAAAACTGTAAAGTAATTAATAGTATCAAATAAGAGAAGATAAACAATTACAATGCATAGAGAAAAGACAAAGTAAGAAGGAGAATAGTCCTAATGAGAGGCACTGAGAGCTGGGAGGAAGATGAATACTGGAAGAGAAGAGGTTAGACAAGATGAGAAGAGATGAGCCAAGAAGATACAAGCTAAGCAAAGAGAAGAAGAGACCAGCAGATAAGAGAAGAGACGAGACAAAACAAGACAAGAAAAGACCAGATGAGCATAGAGGAGACTAGATGAGGCCAGGGGAGACAAATCAAGAAGAGATGCGAGACAAGACAAGAAGAGACAAACCTAGCCTAGAAGACACGAGAAATGACAAGTTGAGCATAGAAAAGAGGAAACGAAATGATGACACAAGACGTGAGAGAAGATGATATACTTGAAGAGAAGAGACAAAACAAGAAGAGAGGAGCAGAGAGGAGATGAGACAAAACAAGAGAAAACAAGAAAAGAAAAGACAAGGTGAGCATAGAAGAGACAAGATAAGGTAAGTTTATGAGACAGTTTGAGAAGAGATGAGATAATAAAAGACACACTGAGCATAAAAAGACAATATCAGAAGCACTGAGAATAGAAGAGACGAGATGAGACAAAACAAGATGAGGCCAGGTGAGACGAGTCAAGAGGAGATGAGACAAAAATAAGTAAAGAAAAGACAAGCCGAGGATGGAAGAGTCAAAATGAGGTAAGACGAGATGAGACCAGGTGAGACAAATTGAGAAGATATGAGACAAAATAAGTCAAGAAAAGACAAGCTGAGCATGGAAGAGTCAAAATGAGGTAAGACGAGATGAGGCCAGGTGAGACAAATTGAGAAGAGACAAGCTAAACTACAAGTTGAGCATAGAAAAGTGGAAAGAAATGACGACACAAGAGCAAATGGATAGCGAAGAGACAAAGTGAGAGGGGAGGAGCCAAACAATGAGAGAAGATGATATAGGCTACTTGAAGAAAAGAAACAAAACAAGAAGAGAGGAGCAGAGACGAAACAATACAAGACCAGATAAGACATGCTGAGCATAGAAGAGAGAAGACGAGGCAAGACAAGATGAGGCCAGGTGAGACCAGTCGAGAAGAGATGAGACAAGACGAGACAAGCTGAGCATAGAAAAGTGGAGAAGAGTTGAGCATAGAAGAAAGGAGACAAAATGAGGACACAAGATATGTAGTGATAACTATGGATCGAGATGAGATAAAGTGAAAGGGGAGGAGTCATACTCTGAGGGAAGATGATATAAGAGACAAAACAAGAAGAGACAAGCAAAAAAGAAAAAAAGATGGGACACAACATGAAAGGACAAGCTGAACATAGAAGAGACAAGACAAGGCAAGATGAGACGAGATAAGAGCAGGTGAGACAAGTCGAGAAGATGAGCATAGAAGAGAACAGATGAGACAACGAGATGAGGTGAGACAAGACAAAATGACAAGAGATGAGACATAGAAAAGGGACTAAACAAACGGTTTAAAAAAAAAAAGCTAAGAAAAGAAACAAAGAAATTAAATGTGTGAAGAGATAACAATGGATAATGACGAGACAAAATGAGAGGGAGAGGAGCCATTCAATGAGAATTAATGAGAGAAGAAGACATACTAAAAGGGAACAGACGAAACAAGAAGAGACGACTGGGGAAAAGTAGAGAAGAGAAAGGACGAGACAAGTAAAGAGACGTTGAGCATAGACGAGACGAGATGAGGTGAAATAAGGCAAGACGAGACAAGATGAGGCAAGCGGGGCATTGAAAAGATGAGACCACACAAAACGAGACCAGCTGAGCATAAATGATAAGACATGAGTCGAAACCAGAAGAGGCAAGTTGACCATAGAAGAAAAGAGATGAGTGAAGATCAGAAGAGACAAGTTGAGCATAGAAAAGAAATGTAGAGATGAGACATGTGAAGAAACAAAGTAAAAGGGACATGAGTCATATAATGAGATACAAAGACAGAAAACAGAACCTATAGATGAAATAAGAAGAGACCAGTAAGGAAAAGAGGGGAAGAGTATGGAAACAAGAGAAGTTGAGGATAGAAGAGACTAGATGAGGCAAGATGAGAGAAGACAAGTCCAGGTGAGACAAGCTGAGCATAGAAGAGAATAGATGAATGAGACAAAGTGAGACAGACCAAGAGAGTTCATGTTTGAGACAGAGGGAATGACTGGTTGTGTTTTAATAGCATCAGTCTGTCTCTCTCGTGTAAAATATTACACTGAGGCCAAAAGCAGATCAGCAACCCCTCTTGGTGTAATGAAGTGTTTCTGCATTCATTTCCACCTTACGCAAATCAATAACAACAATAAATTACAACTGATTTTAATTGAATGTTGTTTCTAATTTTACTGTCACTCGTGATAAATATTTATGTCTATTACAGCATTTTAAATTCATTACACTCCCACATCTTTTTCACTCAACAGATTGCTACATACATCAGCAGTTCAGCAATCCATTTGCTCTGTGACACGTGCCAAAAAGTTGCCTGACTCTTAATTTAGGGTAAAATATCACCCTTTAATACTACTTAAGAATAGACAAGCTGTCGCTTAAATATGCTCAACGTACTTAATTTCTCAGAGAAAGCCACCACAGATGATTTAAGGACACTCTTCTCACACTTGCTGCCAAATCATGGGTGACTGGACCTTTTTGTGAGAGCCTCGTGTTTTCGAAGACACAACGACTGTGTGTATGGTACTGTCCATCAACAAAAATTACTCTGGGAGAAAAGTGGCCAAAGGAGGTTAACTGTTTCGGTCACACCAGACTGAAATGTGTTATTTCATTTTTCAACTCCTGGGCAGTGCTGCCTTCAGCACTTTGAATGAGTGGTGTGGACTTATGATAATGGACAGCGTTACGTAGAAAGGTCCTGTTGTGCTGTAAAGTGCCGGTTGGATTCTCAAGGTGACCTGATTCATTTAATAAAATGCTTCTTGGCTGAAGCTCACAAAAATAGTTACGTTTTCTATTAAGATTTATTTGTATTGATTTTTATATTATAATATTTTTTATAATAATTATGACTTTAATTAGATTTTAATTGCAAAGATTTTTTTCATCTTATTTGAAGGGACAGTTCACCGCAAAATAAAAATGAAAATTCTGTCATCATTTACTCACCCTCATGTCATTGCAAACCTGTATGACTTTCTTTCTTCTGTTGAATACAAAACAAGATATCTTGAGATATGTCTCAGTGTTTTTCATCCATACAGTGGAAGTCAATAGCAACTTTTCAACATTTCTCAAAATGTCTTATTTCACATGTTCACCCTTACGTCTAATCTGATAGCAAATAGTAAGCATATTTTTGCGTGCTGTCCTGGGGGAGGGCTCCGAGCCTGGAATATAGCCCGAACAAAGGGACCTCCCCCTATCCCTAATATGGGATGTAAATAGATTAGGAGTGAGGAGTTGGGGTGGAGGAGGGATGCCGGAAAACTGTCGTAGGACAGAGACAGGTAGGCTGCATATACAGTGGGTACGGAAAGTATTCAGACCCCCTTACATTTTTCACTCTTTGTTATATTGCAGCCATTTGCTAAAATCATTTAAGTTAATTTTTTTTCCTCATTAATGTACACACAGCACCCCATATTGGCAGAAAAACACAGAATTGTTGACATTTTTGCAGATTTATTAAAAAAGAAAAACTGAAATATCACATGGTCCTAAGTATTCAGACCCTTTGCTCAGTATTTAGTAGAAGCACCCTTTTGATCTAATACAGCCATGAGTCTTTTTGGGAAAGATGCAACAAGTTTTTCACACCTGGATTTGGGGATCCTCTGCCATTCCTCCTTGCAGATCCTCTCCAGTTCTGTCAGGTTGGATGGTAAACATTGGTGGACAGCCATTTTTAGGTCTCTCCAGAGATGCTCAATTGGGTTTAAGTCAGGGCCCTGGCTGGGCCATTCAAGAACAGTCACAGAGTTGTTGTGAAGCCACTCCTTCGTTATTTTAGCTGTGTACTTAGGGTCATTGTCTTGTTGGAAGATAAACCTTCGGCCCAGTCTGAGGTCCTGAGCACTCTGGAGAAGGTTTTCGTCCAGGATATCCCAGTACTTGGCCGGCCGGATGGCCAGCTCTAGGAAGGGTTCTGGTCATCCCAAACGTCTTCTATTTAAGGAATGGAGGCCACTGTGCTCTTGGGAACCTTAAGTGCAGCAGACATTTTTTGTAGCCTTGGCCAGATCTGTGCCTTGCCACAATTCTGTCTCTGAGCTCTTCAGGCAGTTCCTTTGAGCTCATGATTCTCATTTGCTCTGACATGCACTGTGAGCTGTAAGGTCTTATATAGACAGGTGTGTAGCTTTCCTAATCAAGTCCAATCAGTATAATCAAACATAGCTGGACTCAAATGAAGGTGTAGAACCATCTCAAGGATGATCAGAAGAAATGGACAGCACCTGAGTTAAATATATGAGTGTCACAGCAAAGGGTCTGAATACTTAGGAACATGTGATATTTCAGTTTTTCTTTTTTAATAAATCTGCAAAAATGTCAACAATTCTGTGTTTTTCTGTCAATATGGGGTGCTGTGTGTACATTAATGAGGGAAAAAAATAACTTAAATGATTTTAGCAAATGGCTGCAATATAACAAAGAGTGAAACATTTAAGGGGGTCTGAATACTTTCCGTACCCACTGTATGTACGTATTGTGCTAGTTAGGATGGTTAGCTAAACAAGTTACACCTGTGCCAAATTGGTTGATTATCTGATCATGCTCCTCCTGAACCTTGTTAATAAAACATAATTTCACGAGTTCACTCTTACATCTAATCTGATAGCAAATAGTAAGCATATTTATAACCAGAACCCAGAGAACTCCCCGAAAGAAGCTTTTTTAGTTGCCCCCCCAAAATATGCGTGCTGTGAAGAGATATGGGTTAAAATTTGCAAAGAAAAAGGGGGCAGGGCGACCTGGAGAGCCCATGCAGTGCTCAACGGGAGCTGTGGCATGCAGCGTCGGACTTGCGAGCCCTACATGCCGCTAGAAGAGGAGCATGATGGCAGATATCAAATGAGGGACTTTCGCTGCGTCTGAAGGGAGCTGCGGCTCTGCTGCACTGGAAGGGAGAGTCCTTCTTGCAGCTGAATACGAGGCGCGGTTTGACGCGTCGGATGGAGGGCTCTCAAAGCAACCGAAGGGAGCTTTCAGCTCTGCTGCACCAGGAGGGAGAGCCCCGTCCACCACCAAGTATGCAGCGTAACTCAAATGACAGACAGAGGACTCACACTGCGACCAAAGGGAGCCTCAGCTCTGCTGCACCGGAAGGGAGAGCCCCATCCGAAGCTAAAATAGGCAAGGAGGTTCGAAACGACTGATGGAGGGACTCTCGCTGCGTCCGAAGTGAGCTGCAGCTCTGTTGCACTGGGAGGGAGATCCCCGTCCGCCCCCGAGTAAGCTGCGTAACTCAAAACGACAGATGGAGGGTTCACCCTGGGACTGAAGGGAGCCGTGGATCTGCTGCACTGGACGGGGGAGCCCCATCTGATGCTGAATAAGCAAGGAGACGCGACTGATGGAGGGACTCTCGGCCCTGCCCTACTGCACTGGAAGGGAGAGCCTCGTCTGATGCTAAACAAGCAAGAAAAACCAAAGGGAGTGGTGGAGGGACTCTCGCTGTGTCCGAAGGGAGCTACGGCTCTGCTGCACCGGAAGGGAGCGTCCCCCTTTTCGGCTGAATGCGAGGCATGGTTTGATGCCTCGGATGGAGGGCCCTCACTGCGACCGAAGGGGGCCTGCGGCTCTGCTGCACCGGGATGGAGTGCCCCGTCCGCCGCCGAGTACGCAGTGTAACTCAGAATGACAGATGGAAGACTCACACTGCGACCGAATGAGAGCCCCCATCCGGTGCTGAATAAGCAATGAGATTCGAACCGATGGCTGGAGGGCTCTTACTGCGACCAAAAGAAGCTGTGACTTACTGCATTGGAAAGGAGAGCCTCCGATTACCCAAGTAAAGAAAGTGATTTAAAAGAGAGTTTTTTTTAACTGATCAGGGCTACATGGGCTTCTTTTATGTGGAGATGATTATACCTTATGTAGCTTTTTAAAAGCATCTGATGACCATCAAACAAGGGCCTGTTTCTGATTCTGTGAGAGGCCTTTTTTTTAGCTGCTGTATTTGCTGCCCCTATGCAAAATGTGTGGCTGGGAAAATTTTCTACGGGTAAGCCTGATTGAGCGAGGATCAGTTTTAAGTGTTTTTGGAACCAAAAACGTGTAACGGGGTGGTTAGAGTCATCTAATGAAGAGAGGGTCCAGTGCGGATTTAGACTGAGCGTTCCTGAGTTGGAAATAAGAAAAGAAAGCCTGATAAGGTTGAATTGGAGATGGGAGGTTAAAAATGTATATGTAGTGGCCTTTTCTTTCTTGGTCTGTCTTACTTTGCTTAATGAAGTAAGCGATAGTTTCAATATCAAGTATGGATAAATCAGAGATGGTCGGATGGAGTTTGGGGTAGAATTTAGAGGTTATTGCTATTTTGGAGCATCTCAGAAAACCGAAGAAAGCCAATAAAAACATGGCATCGAGGGTACGAGCGGTATGGATTGAATGGTACCCTGTGCTGAGATTTTGCATGCATTTTATAAGGATGTCCAGAGTTATAGGTTGTCTGGAATCCAGGCTTGATGGTTGAGAGCGCTGAATTCTTTTGATTTGAACAGAAGTTTGAGAATTATTTATTTCGGGGGAGGGGAAGCCGTAGATTAGTTTGTGAAAAAATTTAACGCCAATTAAGTAACCTTTAATAGACCCGGCTTGGAGGTTCTTCACGGAATTGAGGTACGAAATATGAGTTGTGAGGAGAGAAAAATCGGGAAATGGCAGGTTACAGGAGAGGTAAAAAGCTTTGAAACATCTCCAAGCTGTAAGATATGAATGGATAGTTCTGGGTGAAATTGCTTGGAGGATAGAGTCGAATGACGAGTCGAAGAGAGGTTTTAAGGGATGAGTTATGGGAATATGTGTTGCGAATAGTGAGGTACTGGGGTTGGTGATGGGTCTGCCTCCGGAGCCAGCGCTCTGAATTTCTGAAACATAAAATGAGAGAGAGAATCAGCAATTTGATTTTTGGATCCGGGAATGTGTTGAGTGGCATGAGAGCGAGGGAATGAGAACGGCCTTTATTTATGCAGTGAACGGTCGCTTCATGTCGCAGTACACTAAGATTCTGCTTGACATCCAATTTTTCCCCATAAAAAGGCAGCGACAACTAGAGGGTAGAGTTCGAACAGTGCTGAGGACTGGGGAGAGTCAAGCATCTGGGGGGGGCATAGAGACACGAACCAACGCCCTTGGACTGAATCCAGGTTAATGCCCAGAAATTCGATGAATTGGGTTGGTCCTAAAGATTTCTCCTGCACGATGGGGATTCCTAGCTCCGCTAAAATTCTTTGAACTGTTGTGATATTTTCAGCTGGGATGGCATTGGGAGGAGATGTGATAAGAATGTCGTCGAGCAGGTGGATTAGGTGAGGAATTGAATGGTTGTTAGACAGAATCCAGCAGATTGCTTCTGATAGCATGTCAAAATTTTTTGGGCTACTTTTGCATCTGAAGGTTAGGCGTACTGAGAAATAAAACCTCCCGCGCCAGCGGATCCCAAATAAATGCCATGAATCTGGGTGGATAGGCATCACTTTGAAGGCAGAAGTGATGTCTACTTTAGCCAGCCACGCACCGCGACCTGCAGAGAATATTCCTCAAGGGGTAAGTTTTTTACAACGGGGGATTTGAAAACGGGGAATTACATTGAGCTGATAGATTGATTATCAGACGCTTTTTTCACAAAAATGTCCTGGTAGCCACTCCGATAGGGCTGATGCAAAAAATGTAAAAGGGGGGAGTATCGAAAGGCCCGATCATAAAACCTGACTCGACTTCTTTTTTGATTAGATTATCTACTGTATCTGGATCTGCGAGTGTGGATTGGAGATTGTTGCAAATTATGTTCTGTGAAAGTGGGCATGTAGTGCCGGGATTAAAGCCCTGTTTGAGGCCAGACAATAGATAAGTAGTTTCTAGATTTTTTATTGGTAGCTTTCATAACTGGGCATACTGTGCATGGGCATGAGCCCCGCCACAATAAATACAGACATGGAGAAACTTGCATTGCTGTCTCACACATCTTCCTCTGTTGAAATTTCCGCAAACCTGCTGGTTGTTGGAGAATGAGATAGCTTCTCTCCTAGATTTCGATATTGGATTCGTAGTTGCAGAACAGGGTACGTAGGTGGTTGATTTGACTTGCGTCAGTTCTGGGCCGGGCATTATAGCGGGATTAATTTGGGGCATGAGATACTGACCTGCAGACTGTGCAAGATATTCCGACAACTGAAAAATACTCTGTTGTGGAGGTCAGAGTCCACTGCGCTCCAATTGGGGCACTGATTCCACTGAGCAACACGCACCGCCCATTTGACTGAAAATAATTTATGCTACGTGTAGAACTGGGTTCCGCCATAAGACAGCGCGAGTTCCGCGACTATAGCCACATAATCATTTAGTTTGCGCCGTCTATGGGGAAAGCTGAGCAAACTATTTCCATGTAGCGGCCAAATGTGAATTCGGAAAATGAAAGGGGGCGGGATGAATTGGGAGTTGAATTTTTTAATGTTACGGAGAAATCTCCGCAATCTATTTGTCGATGAGATTCGGCGGGAGGTAGCAAAGAGAGGAGAAATGAGAGATCAACGTCTGCACCTGCGAGAATCTGAGATTTGATGGTATTAGGCACAGGAGGTGGTTCCAGAGTGGCAGCATTCGGTGGGGTAGGTAGAGGGGCTGCTGTGAATAAAGTGTACTGAGGTTTAGCTTGGATAGAAGGGTTAGAAGGAAGATAAGGAGGAGCCGTAACCATTTGCGGAGGCAGCCTCACACACAGATTAGCCCCTGGTGCTTGGGGAAGCCCGTAGGAATAGGTAGAAGGAAATGAGGGAGGAGGCCAGTAAGCTTGCGTTGCTGGCTGATGATGCCCTACTTGGACATCTGCAGCGGGGTCTGCTGGCCATTGATAGGGAAAAGGAATAGCGGAAGGGTAAAAGTAAGGTGGCTGAGCTTGAACGGCTAGCGGAGGCAGCCTCATGCTAGCGTCTGCAGCCGGTGGTAGAGTGGGAAGGATAGGAGGTTGGAAAGTCATGCCAGTGGGCGATGCTGCGTGCGGCATGGTAACTGAAGGCCATGCAGTGATTGGTTGAGAAGAGGAGGGAGGCAGTGCAGTGTGAGGAGCGGCCGAGTCTGGGGCGCGGCCCAGGCTTGCTGACGGCCTGCTACGTCCTGACACTCGAGGGGAGTCGGAACTTGATCTGGAAGAAGACAACATTAGAGAGACATGATAACTTTAAGTCTTGTGGGCTTTAGTTACCTTTTTGGAGGTGGGTGAATTAGTATTTTCCAGAGAGATGTAAAGATCGTAAAGTTGAGCGTTGCTAATTTTTCGAGAAAACTTAACTTCAGAGTTTGACAGCGCTTGTCTCAATCCTGCGACGGTCCATTTTCCAATGGGAGGGATGGATGGTGAAGCTGAGGTGTAAGAAAATGTTGGGAATTGATTGAACGGAGACTTTGTGGCTTAGGTGCGCGAGTAGCGGGCCTTGTGGGCCTCCACCCGTGAGCCGAGACCTGGGGCTCGGCAGTGAATCCAGGCCGAGGAGGAAGCGCCTTAGAGCCGGCAGAAGGAGGTGCCTTAGAGCCGTTGGCTTGAGAAGAAGGTACCTTTGAGCTGGTGGCTTGCAGTGGAGCGTCCAGCTCATTGTCAAACAGGAAGAGCTCAAGTTCAAACATTTTTTGGCAGTCGAATCGTTGGACAGAGGCAGGTAGGCTACATATATATACGCATTGTGCTAGTTAGGATGGTTAGCTAAACGAGTTACACCTGTGCCAAATTGGTTGATTATCACATTGAGATTTGTTATATAATGTCACAATGCAATGCACAATATTTTAAACAAAATATTGATTGATTGAGCGATTGATTGATTGATTGTACTTGTTTGCTTGGGGGGTTTTATGCATGCTTTTGAGGTCAAATAAAACCCAGATATATTCTTGATAAGGTTTTGATTAAAAAAAGATTTAGAAAGATAAAATGATACCGCAATAATTGTGGCATGACAATGAACGTATAAGTTTACACGCATTTGTCAGCGCTGATCCATATTCATCAGGACATTTCTGCATCACCCATGCATTCACTGTGTGGCACACTTTGATAACCAATCTCTAATTTAATTTATATTTATGGTGAGATTTATAATGCAATAATGTTCTCGTGGATGTTACATTTGGAGAGTTTAGGAGGGGCCTGACAGATGCTATCGTTGTACGTTGCTTTGCCACCGCTCACCTCTCTCTACTCAAGATGGCCACCCTCAAAAAGAGCTGAGAGGCAAATGAAATGAACTGTGAAGTCTCCATTGAATTCCACTTCAAAGTTGCCGTTAAGTATGAAAAATTATGCCACGGTATTTCGAAATCACCGATTGAACGAACGCCAGATCTTTGAACAAACACTGTGAAAGTTGCAGCGGCAAAGGCTGCAACTTTTCCACATGTAGGTCTAGTCTAGTTTTCATTGTGGTGGCTCTGTTGATGAATTGTGTATACTCTCCTTGTCTGAATGGTAATCTAAATCCTTCTTAATCAACACTGGCTCTCCAAAATGCTTGTACGATACAACAGTTAAGCAGGAGATGGTAAGACCCGTCCTTGGAGACATTTTTAACCGGCCGGAAAGTAATAACAGGCAACAAAACAGCAAAGTAGATGTACTCTCCAAACACAGAAGCTGTGAATGAGGACTCTTAGAAGCGAGTATCAAAGCCTGAGGAACTCACAGAAGACTGTGGCTAAAGGTGCAGGCTCTCGCAAGATAAAGAGCGCTTGTTTCTTGCGGAAAGCATTGTAGCACTCGTCGCCTTGATTTTGCTTTCAAAACCAGCCAGAACTAAATGCCTCTGAACATACAGGGTAATGGCACATGATGAAACCCCACACGAAATGATTTCAATCCACACAGGTTTTGCTTTTAATTTCTCCCTCAGATGAAAAAAAAAGAGCCGAATCCCCCGGAGAACAAGCGGTTGACATGAAGACACCCCTCCATCACAAACGCTGCGACAAACTCTCTTGTTAAAAGCATCCCTGGTGCGTCAGATATGAGAGAGAGGGAGAGCGAGCAAGAGAAGAAAAAAGGGTTCTCCTGTTGTAAGCCATCTGTCTTGTTTTCCGCTGTTGTTTTAAGCATGGACAAGACGTGCTTAAAAAAGCAGACTAAAGAAGATCAAGTGTCACCAATCTGTCTTATTTGAAGCTATAAACACCTGTCCCTATTCCAGCCTAAGAAATAAGTATCAGTGACAAAGCCTGTGATGTTAAAGTCAAGAAAGCAGCGGAAAAGAAAGGTCTTAAGGGTTATCCGTGCTGCTTCTGTCTGTTTTGGGAGATATGGTCATCTCTTTTTGTTTACCAATGAACTACACAGCACAAAAAAGGTTCTGGAGATCTATGGTATGCAGAAAGTAGAAAGCAAGTTCTTCACAGCACGCAGTTAAAATACAAGCTGATTTTTCAAAACCCTTGACTGGCGATGAAGAAAGCCGCAGAAACATCTGGAACATGCAGATAGGAATATTCAGAGAATAGACAAAGCTGCTCTGAAATATATTCTCCGGTGCATTCTGGCATATCTCGAGATAAGGAGAATGTTCTTGAAATATATGAATCATAAGTGGGCTTCTAAAAAGCCCTTGTTTTGTTTCAGGAGCAAATGGTTAATTTGGAGATACGTATAGTGGTTTGGGGGGGTCTGTCAAAAGTTCTATGAAATTCAATCAACCAACTTGTTTTTTCAATGTTCTTTTAAAAACCACCGAGATTCAAAGAAAAAAATAAATAAATACATTTATTAAAAAAAAAACAAAAAAAAAACAGACTGGTCCCTCAGTTTGTACACACAAGCATATACAGTAAATCATGTACA
Source organism: Sinocyclocheilus grahami (assembly GCF_001515645.1). Lineage (NCBI taxonomy): Eukaryota > Metazoa > Chordata > Actinopteri > Cypriniformes > Cyprinidae > Sinocyclocheilus > Sinocyclocheilus grahami. Next base: position 1,856,252 of record NW_015505270.1, on the reverse strand, counting down.
GTCGACATCTACAGACAGGACATTACACCAGGATGAATGTTAAAATACACTGTTTTGAACGTATATATCCAGAAGACTTAAACATTATGCGTACTATACCAACTTATATGTTCTATACTATATTTTTTTGTTTTGTAGTCACCAAAAAGTACAAGCTTCACATTTCTACTCGTAAAAGGAATGTCTTGTCCCATAATTCTGTTGTAAGTACATTACTATAAAATGTGATTTTTGTTTGTTTTTACTAATAATTTGCCAAATTACAATGCATAATATTGCAGGAATAATTATTGGTTTTATTGAATTGTTCCCATATTTTGTATGGCATTTTTTTTAGCATTTGTATGATATAATAAATAATAACAAATCATATACACTGTTTTGAACGTATATATCCAGAATACTTAAACATTATGCGTACTATACCAACTTATATGTTCTATACTATATTTTTTTGTTTTGTAGTCACCAAAAAGTACAAGCTTCACATTTCTACTTGTAAAAGGAATGTCTTGTCCCATAATTCTGTTGTAAGTACATTACTATAAAATGTGATTTTTGTTTGTTTTTACTAATAATTTGCCAAATTACAATGCATAATATTGCAGGAATAATTATTGGTTTTATTGAATTGTTCCCATATTTTGTATGGCATTTTTTTTAGCATTTGTATGATATAATAAATAATAACAAATCATATCAAATTAAACAGGGGTCATATAATTACAAAAAAGGCATTTTTACAAGGTCTCAAATTGACGCTTGGATTAAAAAATAATAACATTAAAAGCTTCCAAAAGAAGCTTTAAAAATCTTTGACTTAGATTGTTTATTTTTTTATTTCAGTCATTGAATGTACTCATATACTTTTGCGAACATATATTTTTAATGAATATTTCTATTCTAATAATGAGTGTGTGTGTGTGTGCATGTTTATGTGGTTTATGAGGACACAAATTTGTATAATAACATGGGTATGACAGGTATTACAACGAGAAGGTGATTTATGAGGACATTTTCAGTGTCCCCGTAATTCAAAAGGCTTATAAATAATACAGAATGAGTTTTTTTGAAAATCTAAAAATGCAGAAAGTTTCCTGTGAGGGGTAGGTTTAGGGGTAGGGTTGGTGTAGGGCAATAGAAAATACGGTTTGTACAGTATAAAAACCATTACGCCTATGGAGAGTCCCCATAAACCATAAAAACAAACTTGTGTGTGTGTGTGTGTGTGTGTGTGCGTGTGTTTAATACATCTTGATAGCTGGCTGTCAGTGGCTGTGCAAGCCAGGAGGGTATTTTGACAGCTCGTCATTAACACCTCTTCTCAACTCTATTTGAAGAACCCTGCTATTTGAAGAATTGGCTTTACTACTACTAATAATAATATGAATACTAATATTTTAGTGTAATATTAATTTTGTTGATAATAATAATTTTATAATTTAATAGAATATTGCTACAAGCCGCAAAAACAGATCTAATAATAATAATTACTGATAACTAAGGTCAAAGTCAGTTTTAATAATAAATATTTTATATGAAGTCATTTTTACCCAAAGCAACTTGCAGTACACTTATTACAGAAACATCTCCCTTGCGGTAATCTGGGGTTAGGAGTCTAGGGCACAACAGCGAAGGAATTGAAACCAGAACCTTCTGAATACTAACCAAGAATGCACAGTGAGTTTTAAAGTGGACAGTTCTAGTTTAAAGGGGTCATATGATGCTTTTTTAAAGATCATTATTTTGTGTAGCGCTCTCTCGCTCGCTCTCTTGCTCTCTCTCACTCTCACTTTCTCGCTCTCTCTCTCGCGCTCTCTCTCTCGCGCTCTCTCTCTCTCTCTCGCGCTCTCTCGCTCGCTCTCTTGCTCTCTCTCGCTCTCTCACTTTCTCGCTCTCTCTCTCGCGCTCTCTCTCTCTCTCTCTCTCTCGCTCGCTCGCTTGCTCTCTCTCTCGCTCGCTCGCTCGCTCGCTCTCTCACTCTCTCGCTCGCGCACACACACACATGCGCAAAACTCCGCATTTGAGCAGTCAATAGCAAATATTTAAACTAATAACAAAACAGTAGCTGATTCAGAAGCGGCAGATTGTCATAGCAAAGTCAGAATTACCTCCTCTCCTAGGTTCACGAAACGGTCGTCCATAAAATGCATTGCTGTTCTGTTGTAAGTAATCTTAAAGATTCCTCAATGCATCTACTTCCGGAAGGCCAAATAAAGTGCTTTTGCTTTCGCCTAGAAACACACAGCGTCTCCCTGACATGCTGCTTCAACACTAACTGCGGTTACTGAAACCACGCCTTCTTTCTTTGCGTGAACATTTGGGCGGCATTATGCTAATATTTCCACATAGTGAGGTAGATATGTGGGGGCGTGTTAGAACGAGCCGTTTTAGGGGGGCATGGCAGAGTCTTAACTTTTATAAAGAATATCTCTTTGGTTTTGAGACTTTAGTCTTTGCAACTTCAGGGATCTTATCTATGCACAATCAGCTTGTAACACTCCAAAGAGAAAGGAAAACTTGAAATCGCATCATATGACCCCTTTAACATTTCCTGGCCTGGTCTAGAGTTTAGCCCTACTTTATTGAGTGCAGCAATGCTCTAAAGTAGTGCACATAAACCAGTTTGTCGTTTAACAGAACTGGCGCTGACCCTGAATCTGTGACCTGCTTCAACCCCAGCACTGAATTGTAGGTTTGTGGTGCGGACCCTCTGGAGGGCGGATACCTTACTGGACTGTGTGGTGCAGAGTGAGACCCCTGGAATGATACTGTCCTCGTTCTCTCTAGTGTCCTCATTCAAAGCGCAGAAGTGTGTTTATATGCAGACCAGATCCTCAGGACAGTGCTGAAGCCAGCAGGAGATGAAGTTACTTCCCGGTTCAGGGCATTGTTCTTCATAGCAGGGAGGAGAGGTAGTGTGTAAAAAAAAGAGGGGTTTGTGCGATGGCTAAGAGCAACGTTCTCGTGCTGTGATTGATGGTGTGCAAATGAATATATCTGGCCCACTTCTGGATCCACTCATGCAAAACCACCAGAGCCAGTTGGTCCCAAGGCAACCGGTGACACGGGGACACTCACAGCTTGGACTATTTCTGCTCAGACACCTTTCCGTGTCAAGGTTGCTCAGACAAGCGTGCTTGTCCCAGACTCCCTAGTTACCCCCGTTTTTGCTGCTGGATACGGGAACAAATGAGGATATGGACAGGGAGCAGTTGTTAATGAATACTTCGGACCCCATAATGATGCCTGCTAGACCCCCTGACTGTGTGAAGGACTGCTTTCCCGTTGGTCGCGCCCCGTCAGCTGGTGAACTCGCACCTGACCCGGCTGTCCCCGGAGAGTCCATGCTCAGGGTCTGCTGTGGTGGGAGCAGATGCCTGTGGACCTTTTAATTTTTTTATATTGTTTAGCGCAGAGGCCTGTAGTGAAATAGAATAATCAAGAACAAAACAGCAAACTGAAATTCCCTCTGGCTTCAGGTTATTTTCCTGCAGTTGGTATAGTGCGGTGTATGGAGCTAATCGGGTTCAGTGGGTGGCTTCCAGAATCAACTCCTGGAGAAAGCTAGAGCATATCTCAAGGTTTAAAAAAAAAAAAAGTACATTAGGGGTGTTCGATATATATCGTCTGCGTTAATATCGTAATTGTTGTTTTAACGATGTGCGATTTGACATTATCGAGTATTTAGCAAAAACCATTCAAAACACCCCTACGAGCGCACGCATACATTATGTGAAGTCTAGAGTAGTGCACGTGTGCATTTAGAGTGCGTTCTTTCACTGCATGATTCAGTCTATTAAAATGCATTTAGAATGATCACAAATTCAAGACATGATGGCAGAAAATGTATATGTTTATACCATTTCATATAGTTAATAATCAATTTCACACGAAGAGTGCAGTTTGTCTCCAAATATTACCATGATTACAAATGTGATATTGATTTTTTACTACAGTTCAATAAACAAGAAGTTAATTAAGAGACTTTAGACGTTTTAGACACCATATTGCCTGTTTTTGCTCTATTTCGACAACAAAAATAATTCCAAACAAAGCCACAATGCTGTTTTGCGTCTCTGAAGCATATCTCAAGGTTTATTAAAAAAAAAAAAAGTACATTAGGGGTGTTCGATATATATCGTCTGCGTTAATATCGTAATTGTTGTTTTAACGATGTGCGATTTGACATTATCGAGTATTTAGCAAAAACCATTCAAAACACCCCTACGAGCGCACGCATACATTATGTGAAGTCTAGAGTAGTGCACGTGTGCATTTAGAGTGCGTTCTTTCACTGCATGATTCAGTCTATTAAAATGCATTTAGAATGATCACAAATTCAAGACATGATGGCAGAAAATGTATATGTTTATACCATTTCATATAGTTAATAATCAATTTCACACGAAGAGTGCAGTTTATCTCCAAATATTACCATGATTACAAATGTGATATTGATTTTTTACTACAGTTCAATAAACAAGAAGTTAATTAAGAGACTTTAGACGTTTTAGACACCATATTGCCTGTTTTTGCTCTATTTCGACAACAAAAATAATTCCAAACAAAGCCACAACGCTGTTTTGCGTCTCTGAGCAACATGGCGCTGTTTTGTTCCTGAATGAATCAACAGTTTAAATGATTCAGTTCAATCGCAATTACTCACTTATTAACAGTGACTTGCTGCCACCTGCTGGTGGTTTTAATTTCACATTCAAAGTATCTTTTATTATTTAAATAATTTCAGATATCAGTATTCAACGTTTTATGTTGACTATATAAAAACATAAATTTTTTTTTCATAACATTAATTTTGAGTTTTAATAGACTAATAAATCAATGTGCGTGCACTCTGTGCTTGATTTGGTTATATACTTGATAATGTCAGATCGCACATCATTACAACAACACACAAGGTGTTTTTAGGAGTCTAACTTGCAAACGCCAGACCACTGATTCGTCAAACTTGCTTTCCTGCATTCTGTGTTCTTCTGACTTCAGTCTATTTTGTAGTAAGTAACGAATATGCTTCGGGGAAATGTATCGGAGTAAAAGTATACATTTTAATTAGGAAATGTAGTGGAGTAAAAGTTGGCTGAAATATAAAAACTCAAGTAAAGTACAGATACTCCCAAAAAATACTTAAGTACTGTAACGAAGTATTATTACTTCATTATATTACATCACTGTAATTCACTGATTAAATGTACGAATTTCATTCAAAAGATAATGGGCACTTTTAGAAAAAATGGCTTTATAAAGGTAAAAATGCCCATAAAATGTAAAAATAAGTTTAAACTTATTGGAAAAGATTAATTTCTCTCAGTGTGAACTGACCACCACACAGAATATGAAGAATATTAAAAACTTTAGCAGTCAGCTGTCCACAACAGTCCTTAAGGTACCAGCACAATAACACACTCAGCAAAATATTGTCTAATTATCATTATCGATAAAATCCCAGAAAATATCGAGATATTATTTTTTGTCAATATTGCACATATATATATATATATATATATATATATATATATATATATATATATATATATATATATCTTTTGTAATATATTACATCACTGTAATTCACTGATTAAATGTACGAATTTCATTCAAAAGATAATGGGCACTTTTAGAAAAAATGGCTTTATAAAGGTAAAAATGCCCATAAAATGTAAAAATAAGTTTAAACTTATTGGAAAAGATTAATTTCTCTCAGTGTGAACTGACCACCACACAGAATATGAAGAATATTAAAAACTTTAGCAGTCAGCTGTCCACAACAGTCCTTAAGGTACCAGCACAATAACACACTCAGCAAAATATTGTCTAATTATCATTATCGATAAAATCCCAGAAAATATCGAGATATTATTTTTTGTCAATATTGCACATATATATACATATATATATATATATATATATATATATATATATATATATATTTATACATCTTTTGTAAAGTAGTTCACTCGAAAACTTATACTCGCCCTCGGGCCAGCCAAAATATAGGTGATTTTGTTTCGTCATCGGAACAGATTTTGAGAAACTCGGCATTGAATCACTTGCAGTGAATGGGTACCGTCAGAATGAGAGTCCAAACAGCTGATGAAAACATCACAATAATCCACACTCCAGTCCAGTCCATCAGTTACCTTTTGTGAAAAGCTGCATGTTTGGAAGAGACAAATCCATCGAGACGTTTTTAACTTTAACTGTTTGACTGCTAAAATACGAGACTATCCATAATATTGCTTTCTCCAGTGAAAAAATCATCTTGCACGAATTAGGAGAGAAATATGCACAGGTCAAGCACTAAGTGATTTTATTTACACTATTGGAAAAATATACGTTTTTTCTTAGCGATACTACTTACACTAAGTGCATATAACAATAGATTCAATTTACAATATGTGAAAAAGCAGTATCTTTGCAATACGTGTAAATTGTAGTTGGATGCTATTTATACTTAGATATTTGCACCTCTGTATGGTAGAACATTATAAACAGTATGCAATAATAACACATTGGGTGTAACTTATCATATGTATTAAAATTATTAAATGGATGCCGCCTTATTGGGACAATAAAGCCCTCCCTACACCTACCCCTAACCCTTCCCGATAAATACTTAATTATTAAATTCCTGTGAGGCACTTTATTTCCACTTTTCGAATATTTCCTTAATTTTTATTGAAATGAATGCCTTTCTGATCTGATATGTGATAGGAAAAAGGAGAAGACCGGGAGAAGAGTGAGTTCGGCAAAAGGCGGATTCGAACTCGGGTCAATTGCATCTTAAAGGGATAGTTCACCCAAAAATGAAAATGCTGTCATTAATTACTCACCCTCATGTCGTTCCAAACCCGTAAGACCGGTTACGTTTTCTACGTTGTTTGCGCTTTGATCTGAACATAAACAACGTGTCTGCGTGGCGCAGCTTACACAGAATAGCATAGCTGTTTACGTTCAGTGGATACTCTCCAAAATGGCGCCAGGGTGACGCGGAGGAGACAAATTGTTGAATAAAGTATTTTTTTTTTTTGCTTTTGCGCACAAAATGTATTCTCCTAGTTTCGTAAATTTACGGTTGAACCCCTGATGTCACATGGATTATTTTACCGATCTCCTTGCTACGTTTCTGGACGTTGATCATGTAAGGACCCTTGCTGTCTATGGGAGGGTCAGAGAGCTGTCAGAATGCATCAAAAATATCTTAATTTGTGTTCTGAAGATGAACGGAGGTCTTACGGGTTTGGAACAACATAAGGGTGAGTAATTAATGACAACATTTTCATTTTTGGGTGAACTAACCCTTTAAGTTACTGCCATGAGTCTTACTCACTACACCACTGCTGCTTGAGTTAAAGCAGTGTCTTTTTTTTGTAAATAGACACTCTGGAATAGAAATATTCATAATTCGCTTAGCTAAAATTACAGAGGTATGTTAGAGGCATATGCTTGCACTCTGTCCCTGACATCATATATTTCAAAAGTTTTAAATATTTTATTAAATAGCGTTTTTATTTTTAATTCATTAATAATAATTATTAAACATGGAAGCTCAAATGTGTGGCATCATTTATTCACCTTCATGAGTATTTTGGGATTATAAAATATCTCAAATGAACTTTTTCCACATGTGGCAATGAAAATTATTTGGCCAAGATACAACTATTTAAAAATTTGGAATCTGAGGGTGCAAGAAAATCAGAATATTGAGAAAATTGCCTTTAGAGTTGCCCAAATGAAGTTCTTAGCGATGCATATTACTAATCAAAAATTAAGTTTTAATACATTTATGGTAGGACATTTACAAAATATCTTCATGGAACATGATCTTTACTTAATATCCTAATGATTTTTGGCATAAAGGAAAAATCTTTAATTTTGACCCATACAAAGTTTTTTTGACTATTGCTACAAATATACCCCAGCGACTGGTTTTGTACTCCAGGGTCACATTTCTTCCTGGCCATAAACCTTTTTTTTTTTTTTTTAAGTAAATCTCATTAAACAAATTAACTTCTCTGGATCATATTTCTCCACAATTTCAAAAAATGAAATAATATTTTGCTCAAAGAAAATAAAGCCTGTTTTAGGACCATTAGGATTTTTTTGCACTGTGATGACATTACAAATAAGCACATTTTCCTCCTGTAATTTTTATTATCTTAATGCAAAAATTATTTGTACTGCAATTTAAAAAAGAAAAAATGGTAACATATTGTAAAAAATAATTTTAAATGATATAATGCTTTTAAAAAATGTACAATAAACAATAACAACAATAAATAATAAACAAAATATATTACATTTTTGTGAGGTTTAAGTATCTCTTTGATTTAGTTCACATATATCAGATGAAGGTCAAGGCCTATTCACACACCAAGCATGAATATTCAATTCAAGCATCATTTGTTAAATGAATCATAACTAGGGCTGCACGATAAATCGCATGCAATATTTAACGCGCATCTTATCAGTAAAGCCGGTTCTGTAATCAGCGGTAAATCTCCATCACCTGCGGGCTTTCACATTGAGCAGCATTAACTACACAGAGCCGTTGTTCACTGACGAGCTGCGCAAAACCACGTTCATATTCATGCGATTTTTTGCGCAGCTCGTCAGTGAACAACGGCTCTGTGTAGTTAATGCTGCTCAATGTGAAAGCCCGCAGGTGATGGAGATTTACCGCTGATTACAGAACCGGCTTTCTGACAAGATGCGCGTTAAATATCGCATGCGATTTATCGTGCAGCCCTAATCATAACATAATGAATCAAAACAATGTATTCCTATGAAGTTATTCACGCTGAAGTCTACAATTTTTTAAATCACATGTTTCAGTGAGTGTGTTAAGAAGGTTTTTCTTCACGCCGCAATTAAACACTCACCAACCAATAAGATAAGTTCTCATCTGGAGCTGCTGCACTAATGCACTGACAGCTATTCTGCCATCTGTTAACTGGTAACTGTATTTATTTAACAGTATTTCATGATGAATGTACACTGAAGCACAGCAGCTGTAGAGGCTAAAGGATGCCGAAAATGTGAAGTTACAAGACCCTTTACTGAAGAGCATTGTTACAGGCTCAGCATTCATTAGCTGACAGGCCTGACTGAGATGCACGTTTAGTTCATCTTAAATCAGAGCTGTTCCCTCACCTGCCGCTAATAGAGCAGCAATGAAGAAAACAAGCCAGCCATTTCACCGGCCTGTAAAAAAGAACCATAAAAGTAGTACTTTCAAAATTTTCTAAAGCCATATAGTTAGGGCTGGGCGATTTGGCAAAAAATTAAATCTTGATTGCGACATTTTTTTTTTTAAATGTTTTAACAAGTCAACTTAAATACGTAACAACAACTTGATTATAGTAACATTCTCTTTGTTAACCATCTGGTTATAGAACACATGACGTTGTCAACATGGTGTAAACAAAACAAATGACTTGAAATGACAAATGATATTTAGCAGAAAAGATGCATGATTTATGATGGAAATATTGTACAAATTTGTCTTGTACAATAAAAAAAAGAACCATAAAAGTAGTACTTTCAAAATTTTCTAAAGCCATATAGTTAGGGCTGGGCGATTTGGCAAAAAATGTAATCTTGATTGCGAAAATTTTTTTTTTTAATGTTTTAACAAGTCAACTTAAATACGTAACAACAACTTGATTATAGTAACATTCTCTTTGTTAACCATCTGGTTATAGAACACATGACGTTGTCAACATGGTGTAAACAAAACAAATGACTTGAAATGACAAATGATATTTAGCAGAAAAGATGCATGATTTATGATGGAAATATTGTACAAATTTGTCTTGTACAATAGTAGTGGTTAATAGGGTGTGCCGTTATGCGGTCAGATAATTGTTTTCTCTTAGCTGTTATAATTGACTCAGTCAACGTGTCGAATTGTAATGTGTCCAAATATTTTGATTTCAAAACCACAATTCCTCAATTTAAAAAAATAAGATAAAATTGTGGCAAAACATTACTTTTATATTAATGGATAAAATCAGAAAAATTGTCAAGATGCATCAGTTAGTCAAGATGCATCAGTGATGCCAACACTTCTGGTTTGCTGTGGGTCTTATAACCAGTCATGTTGTACAGGTGCATCTCAATAAATTAGAATGTCGTGGAAAAGTTCATTTATTTCAGTAATTCAACTCAAATTGTGAAACTTGTGTATTAAATAAATGCAATGCACACAGACTGAAGTAGTTTAAGTCTTTGGTTCTTTTAATTGTGATGATTTTGGCTCACATTTAACAAAAACCCACCAATTCACTATCTCATGTGAGCCAAAATCATCACAATTAAAAGAACCAAAGACTTAAACTACTTCAGTCTGTGTGCACTGAATTTATTTAATACACAAGTTTCACAATTTGAGTTGAATTACTGAAATAAATGAACTTTTCCACGACATTCTAATTTATTGAGATGCACCTGTACATGTTGTAGCTTGAATAAGAATGAGATTTGAGAGTTATGGCATAGGGAGCGATTTTCAGTTAGTGACATCTTAAATTTTGCTTTATTCCTCACACAGAGCATCATATGACTTCAGAAGACTTGAAATATAGAGCAATAGCTGTATGGACCACTTTGTATGCTTGTTCCCTTATTTATTAAAAGGAAAAGCAGCTCTGAGTTTCTCCTTTTGTGTTTTTCTCGCAGAAGAAAGTCATACAGGTTCAGAACGAGGAGGGTGAGTAAATGATGGCAGAATTTTCATTTATGGTTGAACTCTTCCTTTACACTTCCCACAGATACAACAGCATGGTTTGTGTGTGAGAGCGAGATAGATAGAGGGATGGGTGACATAAATGGGTGGCGTGTAAGAAGTGACCTGCCCTCCCTCTCTCTCTCTCTCTCTCACACACACACACACAGTCCTTCCCTCGCTCCCTCAGCCTCGACTATAAATAACCGAAAAATGATTTTCAAGGTGCAGAGATAGAATCCATTTGGAATGTTCGCTAAAATGAAGAGTGATTTATGATTTCATACAATTCCTGCTGAAAGCATTTCGGGCTTTGCCCGGTCATCAAAGTCCTGCCAGCTCAAATCTATTATTTATCGCCCAGCATGTCTATGTGGCATCAGAACTTTATGGCAGGTAATGTTTGTCTTTAGCAAACATGATGTGGAAAAATCAATACTGGATAGGATAAATGGCATTAAATGATGGCGGCCAGAGGTTATTTACACTTTAAAAAAAAAACATCTTCAGTATTATCTGGACAGTTATATTGAGGCTCCTCGCACAGTTGCTGATCTGGTAGGAGCGTAATTGAGATGCATCTGTTATAAACAGACGAAATTAATTAATGTAATTATTTTCCAATAATATAATTAGGTTTTTTCAATTCAGGTGACTTTTTGAAATGATGTCACTGTAATGCACATAAGGATGCACTATTAGATGCACTAGTAATAATTACATAGTAAATGTTTCAAGATCTAATTTGATGTATTTAGTTGGAACAGGATTGTGGAACTCTGTTTTATCCATCGGGAATTTATTGGATTGTGAAAAATGGATCTTAAGTTTTTACATTTTGATAAAAGATTACAGAGAACATGCTAACATTTGTTTTATTGGTTACACTTTACTTGAAGGGGTGTGCATAAGACTGACATGTGGCTTTAGTTAGAGCTTGTACGAGCACTTAATTTTAATAGTCAGCGAGTTATCCGGGAAATGTTTACCTTATGTAAATGACTGTCCAAATACTGTGCAGCATCAGCAGCCTTTAGCATTGCCAGATTCATGTTGCTTGCAGTTTCATAAACTGTGCAAAAACAGTCATATTCCACTTGCTTATATGGTAGTTATTACTACGTTTTCTTCTTTTTCGTGGCGGTACACAAGTTTTTTTGGTTCGCTCCAGATGTCCTCACCGAGTCTGTTATTGCGGCAGCCTGCTCCAGAGTCGGACAGAGCGTTCTGCATTTAGACAGGTACTACACAAGACACTAATAGACCGGAAGATTCCTTAAAACTCAGATGTATTGCTTGGCAGTTTTGCTTTTTTCTGTTTTGTACCTTCAAGTGAAGTGGAGTTTGATGCTCAGTGTCAATGAAATGTGATCTATGTAAACATTTACGTTTATGCCTTTATCCAAAGTGACTTACAAAAGTGGAGCAACAACAAACACTTGAATGATGTTGAATAAATTATAATTTTTTTCATTTTACAGAAGGAACTACTATGCTGGAAACTGGGCAAGCTTCACGTTCAATGGCCTACTGTCATGGATTGAGGAATATAAGGTAATTTATTTTTATCATTTTCACTCGGATACAAGTTTATGTAAATTGTATCAACTGAATAAAATTTTTTTTAACTGATACTACTTTTAGCAGTTTTAAGTAGTGGGTCACCTTGTGGTTTTGTAGCCAGTGGTTGATTTTGGTTTATAATGTGTGTTCTCAGAATCAGCAGGAGGTACAGATCACAGAGTTGGAGCAAGTATGGAGGAGCTTGATTGATGAGGGAGAGGATGCGGTGCCTCTCAGCACCGTCGATTCCTCTATTTCCAACTTAGAAGTTTTCTGTTATGCCAGGTTAGTATTAATTGTTCTTCACTTACAACTCACAGTCTAAAATTGGTCCTTCACAAATTTATGATGGCAGAGCCTGTGTGTTTCGTCTCTTGAATGCACATTTGCTTTTAATTTCATTGAATTTTAAAATAAAATTTTGGGGGATATTTTAAGGTATTGTGCAACATGTCAGAATAATAAACATGCTGCATAACAAACTAACTGAATTGACTTCTAGGATCATTTAAATTTCACTTCAATATTAAAGCAAAAAGCACTAAAAAGGCAGATAGTTAATTATAATAAATAGAATCAATAATAAACATCACCTAATGTTGCACATCTATGCAATTTTTCATAAAATCCTAATCATTTCAATTCTAAATGTTTTAATATGAGGTTTTCTCACTAACAATTGTGAATTATATTTTTGATGACTGAATATATATAATAATAATAATGTGGCTGAACTTCAAGATAAAAAATGTAAGTCCACCACAAGGTGTACAGTGTCAGAAAGATATTTTAAAATGACTGTCAGGACATAGACCAAGAGGAAATTGCAATTGTTCCCTTAATGTAACATGCAATACAATAGAGGGTTAAAAATTAGACATGGTTATTGACACAAAGTGCATGATTCGATTATTTTTGCAAGCTTACGATTTGATTCAGATGATTCCGATCTTGATTCAATTTTATTCATATTGATTCATTTAGATATATATCATGTACAATACATGGCAGTTGTTCTCAAGGAAAAAAAATATCTCTGTTAATGCTGTAAACTATACAAGGATCTCTATCAGTTGGAACATTACTATAATATTAAAGGTCAAAATTAACAACTGATTTGTATACAAACATTTAATTTGCACATACTGCGCATTTTATAATAATAACTTTTTAATGATCCAATTATCTTTCTACTCCAGCTGTTTTCAGGAAATCTAACCATTTAAATCATGGCTTTAATAAAAAACTTGTTGTCTTGACAGATTATTCAGACATACATTAAATATTGAAGAACAGGTTAAGTAAAAATATTATGAATATGTAATATAGTGCATTAATTTAGGAAATCACTTCTCTCTTGAGATCCTTTTTCTGGCCAACTATTGAGCTAAGGACATTGAATATCTTTCCTGAGGTAAGTGCAACGTTATGTGGCATGATTTTTCCAAGCTGTTTTGTTGCGGAAACATTGATTGAGCGATTAAATGAGACACAAGATACGTTTCAATAATTCTTTCATTTTCTTTCAACATAGCTTCTCGTGTTCATGTATGCTTATTTGGTTCTATAACTAGTAGTAAAGAGGAGGAGAAGAACGGTTCATGTGCCGCTCGAACTGAGGTGGCTAAAGCGATCTGTCACACAACATCAAAGAGCGTCAAAATGCTATTTATTGTTTGTCATTTATAGTGAGGAAGAAGAGGAAACGAAGGCCCCGTTAACAAGCTTTCAGCCAGTGAATGCTGAGACTGTATCAGAAGAGACCAACGGTGACTCTACAGAGGCTCAGGACACGGTTACGGGTGATGACGCCACAGCATCCGATGCTAAGACGCCGAACGAGGAGCACGAAGTCTCTGAGCCAAAGGAGGAGCAGCATACATCCGACATTTCAGAACCCAGCCAATCACAGGAAGAGAAAGAGTCGCAGCTGATCAGCAGCCCAGCAGATCCACCTGTAGAGGTGGAAAAGAAGATAACATATCAAAAGTTGGTAAAAGAGGGACGCAGATTCAACATTGACCTTGTCTCCAAGGTTTGTATTAAATATGATAATCAGAATATAAGATAAAAAGAAAGTAATAGGAAACCAATAACTGCTTTATTTACCGAAAAACAAGCATTCTGACACCTAAAGGTATAGAAATAGTAAATGCTCTGTCATTGTACAGTGTCAGAAAGATATTTTAAAATGACTGTCAGGACATAGACCACGAGGAAATTGCAATTGTTCCCTTAATGTAACATGCAATACAATAGAGGGTTAAAAATTAGACATGGTTATTGACACAAAGTCAAGTCAAGTCAAGTCACCTTTATTTATATAGCGCTTTTAACAATACAGATTGTGACAAAGCAACTGAACAGCATTAATTAGGAAAATAGTGTCAATAATGCAAAATGACAATAGCCAATTATCTTTCTACTCCAGCTGTTTTCAGGAAATCTAACCATTTAAATCATGGCTTTAATAAAAAACTTGTTGTCTTGACAGATTATTCAGACATACATTAAATATTGAAGAACAGGTTAAGTAAAAATATTATGAATATGTAATATAGTGCATTAATTTAGAAAATCACTTCTCTCTTGAGATCCTTTTTCTGGCCAACTATTGAGCTAAGGACATTGAATGTCTTTCCTGAGGTAAGTGCAACGTTATGTGGCATGATTTTTCCAAGCTGTTTTGTTGCGGAAACATTGATTGAGCGATTAAATGAGACACAAGATACGTTTCAATAATTCTTTCATTTTCTTTCAACATAGCTTCTCGTGTTCATGTATGCTTATTTGGTGAAATCACTTCTCTCTTGAGATCCTTTTTCTGGCCAACTATTGAGCTAAGGACATTGAATATCTTTCCTGAGGTAAGTGCAACGTTATGTGGCATGATTTTTCCAAGCTGTTTTGTTGCGGAAACATTGATTGAGCGATTAAATGAGACACAAGATACGTTTCAATAATTCTTTCATTTTCTTTCAACATAGCTTCTCGTGTTCATGTATGCTTATTTGGTTCTATAACTAGTAGTAAAGAGGAGGAGAAGAACGGTTCATGTGCCGCTCGAACTGAGGTGGCTAAAGCGATCTGTCACACAACATCAAAGAGCGTCAAAATGCTATTTATTGTTTGTCATTTATAGTGAGGAAGAAGAGGAAACGAAGGCCCCGTTAACAAGCTTTCAGCCAGTGAATGCTGAGACTGTATCAGAAGAGACCAACGGTGACTCTACAGAGGCTCAGGACACGGTTACGGGTGATGACGCCACAGCATCCGATGCTAAGACGCCGAACGAGGAGCACGAAGTCTCTGAGCCAAAGGAGGAGCAGCATACATCCGACATTTCAGAACCCAGCCAATCACAGGAAGAGAAAGAGTCGCAGCTGATCAGCAGCCCAGCAGATCCACCTGTAGAGGTGGAAAAGAAGATAACATATCAAAAGTTGGTAAAAGAGGGACGCAGATTCAACATTGACCTTGTCTCCAAGGTTTGTATTAAATATGATAATCAGAATATAAGATAAAAAGAAAGTAATAGGAAACCAATAACTGCTTTATTTACCGAAAAACAAGCATTCTGACACCTAAAGGTATAGAAATAGTAAATGCTCTGTCATTAACTTCACGTTTACACCTGTATGTGTGAATAAATGCTTCAAATAGGCTTGCCGCGGTAGTCTGTGCTACTCGTTTGTACAGCCATACAGCGATTACTTGCCACCCGAGTGATGTGAGTTAAGAAATTCAAAGTTCAGAGCTGTCAGATTTTTTTTTGTCATACGTGTTAATTTAAATATTAGAGTAAGCTAACTCATGCATTTTGATCACACTTAAAATTATCATTATTTTTAGTAGTAGAAACGTAACTAGCTGTAACTAGCTAATTCAGTAAATTCTAACATGCTACTTGGTAACAATGATTTGATTAACAGCAATTGCTGAATGAATAAGGCAACATATAAAACTGAACATATACCTGTTGTCAAACTAAGCTCATGCTTCTAAATTAGCATAGCAAAACATCAGACACTACTGTACACGTTTACAGTGTACTATTGTATTGTTGTGGTTTTAAGAACAATAATGAATCCACCATTTTCAAGCATTCGTTTTGTGAAAGATATCTTGTAAAATGTGTGGTGTAATCTGTAATATCGATGTTGTCACAAGTTTATTAATCGGTGGGAAAATTTTCTCACCATTGCATCCCTAGCTTCAAACGATTAAAATGACTTTCTAACACCATCACGTAGTGATCGCAGTCTGGCTTCTAGCTTTAAATGAACTTAGAAGGCAATGAAATGAAATTTATAGTGTTCTCTTTGACCCCCTTCAAAGTTGATGTATTCACGTGGTGCACTGGTGGATCTGCTCATCAAATCTAATGTGAGCCGTTACGCAGAGTTCAAGAACATCGGCCACATCCTCACCTATAGAAATGGAAAAGTGGAGCAGGTATGGAGTTGATCTTTTTCAGTGAATCCTATTAACAGAATCAAATAAATGTAAAAATGCTCAAAATGACAATTGATATTTAGCATTAACTGACATTTTTGACATGCGACCATTTTTCCAAACTGCTTGTCCTATGTAGGGTCGCAATGATTATTATATTTTATGTTATTTTTCCTTCCCAATCCAAAATTCTGAGTTCTTCATGTTTTCCTCATGACTGCATTATATTTTAGGTCTAATATGAAGCATCCTGATTCAGAATTATTAGAGCAGTTCAGCTAAGATAAAACGATTAAATTGATTTGCTGCTTGATTTATCCATTTCTATTTGCTAATGTACTTGATAAGAGCATTGACGCAAAAGGTGTTTCTCATTTCACTAAAAATAATAAATGCAGCATTGTAATGCACAATCCATCTGTGTGAGTAATTCAGGGCTAAAGGTAAGCCGTTTTCTCGCAATTGTTACTTCCTCCTCTTTACTGATTGTGTGTAATATGTATATTTGTGTATGCATGTCAGTACTTTAACCTGCGCTGTCCTGTTTCTTCCTCCCCTGAAGGTACCGTGTTCACGGGCGGATGTGTTTGCCAGTAAGCAGCTGACTGTGATTGAGAAACGCATGCTGATGAAGTTTCTTACCTTCTGTCTGGACTTTGAGCAGCACCCAGAGGAGTACCAGGGTATGACCCCATGTGTTGTTTTCCCTGCAGCTCTCTGATTTACATGGAACATCAGAGATCTATCGCAGACATTTACTGTAGATTTCAGGTCCGAATAGAAATCTCTGTGAAGTAGAGAATTTTGTTCTTAAAGTCAACATGAAATCAAAATTTCTTAATGAATGTTCTTTGTCTTATTGTGCACAATTAATCAGTGCATGTTATTTTAAAGAAAAAATATTTCAAATATTTTCTGCAAAAGTCAGTACATTTCTTTGCCTACTACCCAAGCAAGGCTGTGTGTGCAAGGGAAATATTATTAACCAATAATATAATAGCCTAACATCCACGATCCAATCAAATGGCAGTGCATTAAATCAAGTCCCACCTTACATTATTTCCCTTGAAATATTCATCACAATGTCACACGAATTTGAATGAAAAATTATAGATTATAGATAATATACATACACATTTTCAGAAAAGTGATTAAGAAAACTACAGAAAATAAAAACTTATTAAAAAAGCATTTTTTTTTTTCAATTTTTAATCCAAGCAAAAATTAGGTTGTGATAAGAGTATTCTTTGATCTATGCACTTTCTTTTACACAATTAATTTTTTGGATGTCCTACCATGGCTTATCGAAGACCTTTTTGCCAACCCCACCTTACATTATTTCCCTCGAAATATTAATCACAATGTCATACGAATTTGAATGAAAAATTATAGATAATATACATACACATTTTCAGAAAAGTGATTAAGAAAACTACAGAAAATAAAAACTTATTAAAAAAGCATTTTTTTTTTTCAATTTTTAATCCAAGCAAAAATTAGGTTGCGATAAGAGTATTCTTTGATCTATGCACTTTCTTTTACACAATTTATTTTTTGGATGTCCTACCATGGCTTATCGAAGACCTTTTTGCCAAATATGAATAATCATCAATAAATATAAAAAAGCCAATTCCCACAATACCACAATAGAAACAGTACTCAAATTTATGCCGGTTGAAAAATGTCCAGTTCCGTGTTAACAATCCGTGTTAACTATTTTTAATGTTAGAACAGGTGAGGACATTTGTAACTTGAATGTGTGAGGGTTCAGGTCTCATTCGCTTCCAGATATTTTAACTGTACAAAAACAGTGTGCTATGCTTGATACTGCAAACTGGTATTTCTTATCATATTATTTTCATTTATTATTGTAATCATGACCACATTGCTTTGTAGCACAAGTAATTTGACCGTTTACTGCATTTTGCTATTCTTCTTGTTATTTACCTAATCCAGTAAATTAATCAGAAGTTTCGCATATTTGTAGAAAATGGCTTACTTTCGCATTACAAAATTAGGTGGATATTGCCCACTGAATTGATTGCTGTTTAATGTTGCCTTTAAAAATGTAGCTGTATTGAATTTAAGTCACACTGACATAAGGTAAATTACTGCTTTTATGTTATTACAGTGTAATTCAACATGCAATAATAACCATTTTGAAAATACACAAGCTTTTCATTCATTAGTGACAGGCCTAGTGGGAGGTCTCATTATCCTTTTACACTGTAACAGATTTGAAATTGTCCTTATTTGTAGACTGTACCGAGAAACCATTTAGAGAGTTCCTGAAGAACAAGAAGCTCACTGAGAACCTGCAAGACTTCATCCTGCACTCCATCGCTATGGTGACGCAGCAGACCCTTACGGAGGAAGGACTAAAGGCCACGCAGCACTTCCTACGATGCTTGGGTCGCTACGGCAACACTCCCTTCCTGTTCCCTCTGTACGGCCTGGGAGAAATCCCACAATGCTTTTGCAGGTAAACTATACAGGATACTGTTACAGAATAGAGCAGATGACTTTGTCAGGTCATTTCACAAACTAAAACCATAAAAACATTTTACTTTAAATAAAATAAAATATTTAAAAAAACTCAAACTCAAAAATAATGACATTTGGGCAAAAACGAATGTGGAACTCGGACAGAAAACATGATATATATACCCCTTAATATTCAACTCTACGGTCTTTACAAATCACATACTCTCAGCTCTGAAGGGGAAGGGAGGAAGCAGGCCGTTAGGAGGAGGGTCAGGGCTCCGCAGGACCGTGAGTGTTTGCTTTTAGCACTTTGAGTCTGCTGGGAGCAGTGCTGTGAAACGGTGGCACTTGGAGACGAGCAGTCTTCAGCCGCGTGCCGCTGAGAGGAATCATCATCACAGAAACCATGAGCTGGCGTCAGGCCAGGTTACAGAGAACATCTCCCCAAAGGCGAGCAGAGCAGTCGAGTGTTTATCTAAAATGCACATATGACTCCAATCTCTGCTTTGAGATCTGCTCTTAGAAAAAAAGTCTGTTTACGTCAATAAGGTTGTATAGCTGATTTGCTGAAATAGATCAGGCCAATAATATCAGAGCAATTGCCAAATGTCGCTTACAATGAAAACGTGTCAGATAGACATCAATATTTCATATTAGTCTATTAAATTTGCGTTTGTGTCGTCTGAAGTTTCTGAACAGTTTTTGCTGTTATGTAATCATGTTCAGTAATACAATTTTATCATAATTCCACATAAAGGCAACTTAACCCTCCACCTCAAAATTTAAGCTTGGCGTGTCTCATCTGAGAGATCTGCGAATTTTAATGCGCCTCGTCTGTGAGGCAGATTAATTAGCATTTTTGATTTCCATAGTTTTCCACTAATCACCCTTGCTGACATTCAGATAAGCATGCTAGCGCACTGAGGCATGAACCCACCTGCAAGCTGTCCGTCATCTGCGGAGGGAATGCAAGAAACAGTTGTCGCCGCTGACTTTATCTTTCTCCGTAACTTCATTTTAAAATTGAAGATTCAACACCTTTTTTTAATGGTCAATGATGGTTTACAAAATGGATGTTGTAAAATGCATCTCAAAAAAAGGGGAAAGGCCATGTTTGCTAAAGAAATAGTTCACCTACAAATGCCAATGTAATCGCCCTCATGTCATTCCATACCTGAATGACTTTCTTCCGTAGAACACAAAAGTAGACATTTTGAAGAATGCCCTGGTAGCTCTTTTCCATATAGAGAAAGTTATTTGGGTCATCAAGCACAAATGACATGAAAGCATAGCCTAGAAAACATAGCAGATAACAACAAAGCTATTTGCATGGCTTCAGAAGACTTGGAATACAGTGTGCAATATTGACCTAGGGTCCCTATGGGTCCTAAAAAGTCTTAAAATATCTTAAATTCAGTTTTATCAAATGTAAGGTCATAAAAAGTCTTAAATATCTATATTTATATAACACAAGTCTTAATTATCGTTTTAAGAGGTCTTAAATATGGGGAGGGCTATACAAAAAGCATGATGTGGTCTAATGTGATTGTTAAACTGATGCATCTTTTCATTTTTGGTATCTTGGTCACACAATATTCTGTTTGGCATTTAATTCAGCTCAGGAAAGGAAGGAAAGACTAAGAACATTATTTAAATAGATTTGACTAGTATTAGCACAATAACCTAGTTATTGCTTTTCTTTAAACACATTATCACCACCAAAATCCAATATCAGTTGACCTCAAATTCAAATATATTGGTATATAGTACACAAACCAATTTAATTATTTATGTATATACTGAATAAAACATGTCTTGATTATTTTAAATTTGCAGTTACCCTGTTTTGCTGCCTGTTTAATCTGAGTTACATGATTTATTTTGAGATTATATAGCTTGTTCTGTAGGGACATACAGCATTGGTATTGTTTTTTTAAAGGTCTTAAGTCTTAAATTTGATTTGAAAAATTCTTCAGATACCCTGGGACCTTTTTTAAAAATAAATAATTACTTGCATAAAAAAAGCTTCTTTAAATGGAAAAGAGTAGCTTGGAATTCTTCAAAATATCTCCATTTATGTTCTACAGAAGAAGGAAAGTCAAACAGGTTTGGAACAAGATGAGGATGATTAAATGATGACAAAATGTGCGTTTTTGTGTGAACTATTCCTTTAAAGTCACTACGAAACTGAAAAAAAAAATTGGTGTACAAACAATTTTCACTCAGAAATTGATTTCAATTTCACAGTTGATTACAAAATGTATACCGACTTATACACTGCCATTTGCTAACGTGAGTTACATACACAGTTACAGAATGTCAGAGCATACAGGTGAGTCTACTAGAGAATTAAAAGGCTTAAATGAAGAACTTCAGAGAGAAGTGACAGGAGGAAAAAGAGATCAAAGAGTGGGGGAGAAGAGGAAAGAGACGGACCTCAGAGGGGACAAAAGCGAGGGATTGAGAGACAAAAGTCAGAAGGCGAGAGCAAGCGAGGGAGGCGGGTTCATTCATCACGCTGATACCTGCTTGCAGGTGATAGATGGATAGATGGAGGTGCAAACTCAATAATGCTCACTCTCTCAGTTATTCACAGATCAGCGAGCAGCTCCGCTAATATAGTGATGAAATGCTTTACCGTCCTCACCCGCATTATCCCTCAAGTTTTGACAGCAGAGACTTTTTAATTTCTAAATAACCTTTGGCACTCTGACTGCCATCTTCTGTCTTCCGCGCTCCGTTCCGGTTCCCCCATCTCAGTCGCCAGGATGTTTTTTGGAGCTGGCGTGATCCATTCAGCCCGGTAAACACATTTGGCCATGACAGGTTATGATTTGCACCTGCGATCGCGGTGCTCCAATCAGACAACAGTCAAACAGAAACAGATTGAGAGGACGGGGAAATGCATTAATTAGAGCCGATGATTGTCTTTGCAGCATTCCCTCATACGTGGCGTTTCCTCTGTCATTCGTTTTCCTCCCCCTTTACCGTGTGTTCTCGGGGAGCAATAAACATTTAATTTATTCAGATCCAAACAGGATTTAATTTTCGCAGAGAAAGGCCTGCCAGCCAGCATGGCGCTTTGTTTTCTTTTAATTATTGGCCAACCATTAGCCCCCCACTCGGCTTCCAGCACCCTAGATTACAAGCGAATTTGCAGGCAATGAACCTGACCGGTAAGTGGTCTTTGCTGTGTGGGGTAATTTTGTTTGTTTAGCGTCTCCTGCACGGTAAGGGGATTTATTGTCGACGCACACAGAACGCTAATAAAACGTTTGGGGGCCTCCCATGGGCACTACTTTTTTTCCCCCCTCCCAAACCTGGTTTGGCTTTTGAGGAGGAGCAGCAGCATGTCCAAATGTGGCATCAGGTTTTTTGTTTTTTTGTGTTGTGTTGCTTTAATCAAGCGAGTCAAGCTTTTCTTCCTTTTGTTTAATAGACTGAAATCTAACAGGTCACAAGGGATGCATTCAAGATTTTTTAGATTAATGGCTTCAATTTCGGCCCATTATTGACTATCTGCTGAGAAATTGCGCAAAATGTTTTGTTCTTTTGTTTAAAGAGGGTGAGCTGTAATTTTTGGGTTCTCATCAAACAAACAAAAATAGTAGAAAGGCCCTTTTATTTATTTAGTTTTTGTAACTTCATTTCAATTTATTTTTTATTTACAATGGCATGAATAAGTATGTGAACCCATTGGAATTTGATGTTTTTTTGCATTTGAATTGGTCATAAAATGTCATCGTTTATCATGTACAGTAGGGCTGAACGATTCTGGAAAATAATCTAATTGCAAATTTTTGTATTTTTTTTTTACCAATATTGCGATTGCGATTTAATATGCAATTTTTTTAAAGCTCTTTATGTTCTGTATTATTCAACAAAGACAAGCTATAAATCATTTTATAGTATGACCAACACACTATTAGATAGATTAAACATAAATGTTCCTTTCTGTAGGCCAGGCCTATATGTTATGATGAAATTACAAATTATTTGATGCATGAATTGATATGAATGACATTTTTATTTAACAACTACAATCACAGTAGTATATTGACTGATTTGTTGAACTTCCAACCTTGTAAGCATGTAATAATTATGACTACATAAAGCACTGACAAATAAGCCTGGTGTAAACAATATGAAAGTCAGTAACAAATCACACAAATTAAAGGAGATTGCAGAAATATAAAAACAAATCTGTTGCTTTACCACACTACTTTAGGTAATTCAAAGCCACTGTAATAAACATATGTATACACGTGGACTGCACTAAACACTGTCTGTTAACTTTAGACCAGTGGTTCTCAAACTTTTTTGGTCGCGCCCCCCTTTAAACCTATAAAAAAATCTGCCCCCTTTCCCGAATCCCCATCCCACCTCAGACTACCAAATAATTTCACTAAACATTATGAAAAATTTATGCTTTTTTAAATGTAAAAAACCTACAGGGGAAAAGACACCTGCATCACTTGAAACATTGAAAAATAGCATAGAGAGAATAACTGTTATTATTAATTTTATTATTATTCTCTCTCTGTTATTTATTTATTTTTTGTGGGTTTCATGACATGACACACATAGGCTTTCCTCCTCACCAACGACATTAAACACCGTGTGTCTACACTGGATGCGAGCGGCAAAATACAGTCAAAGAGTATAGACAGAGGCGGACAAAGTACTCAACTCCATTACTTGAGTGAAAGTACAGATACTGCTGGTCAAATAGTACTCCATTACAAGTAGAAGTTGTAAAGACAGATTTTTACCTAAGTAAAAGTACAGAAGTACTTGCTTTTAAAAGTACTTAAGTACCAAAAGTAAATTTCCTTTTTTATGTCAATGCATTGTTTTATTGTTGTACGTAATATTTGCAATACTTCTGAAGCAACTTAGAATACATTACACCTACTGAATACAATGACTAGCTTGTAGTATCTTTGGAATAAAGAGCTTTTAGAATGTTAAAAACCTATGGGGAAAAAATTGAACACCCCTACCCACCCCCACAAAAGCAGGATGGTAGTGATCTCACACAGCTCTGACAGTGTGTGCTCACATCTATGTGTAGCCATTCATCCACATTTGAACAGAGTGGACAGTGAAATCCTGTAAATATAGAGTGATAAGGAAGGAAAAAAATTAAACCTGCTTTAAATCCCAGCAACACAGCTGTAGCTGTTTAACTTTACAATAGAAACACTGCTTTAACAAAAAAGCAAAACTTATTTGACATCAAAACAAAAATTTTAAAAATTCTGTCTAATTGCTCTCGCAGTACTTTGATGTCACACTATGTTCTGTATTATTCAACAAAGACAAGCTATAAATCATTTTATAGTATGACCAACACACTATTAGATAGATTAAACATAAATGTTCCTTTCTTTAGGCCAGGCCTATATGTTATGATGAAATTACAAATTATTTGATGCATGAATTGATATGAATGACATTTTTATTTAACAACTACAATCACAGTAGTATATTGACTGATTTGTTGAACTTCCAACCTTGTAAGCATGTAATAATTATGACTACATAAAGCACTGACAAATAAGCCTGGTGTAAACAATATGAAAGTCAGTAACAAATCACACAAATTAAAGTAGATTGCAGAAATATAAAAACAAATCTGTTGCTTTACCACACTACTTTAGGTAATTCAAAGCCACTGTAATAAACATATGTATACACGTAGACTGCACTAAACACTGTCTGTTAACTTTAGACCAGTGGTTCTCAAACTTTTTTGGTCGCGCCCCCCTTTAAACCTATAAAAAAATCTGCCCCCTTTCCCGAATCCCCATCCCACCTCAGACTACCAAATAATTTCACTAAACATTATGAAAAATTTATGCTTTTTTAAATGTAAAAAACCTACAGGGGAAAAGACACCTGCATCACTTGAAACATTGAAAAATAGCATAGAGAGAATAACTGTTATTATTAATTTTATTATTATTCTCTCTCTGTTATTTATTTATTTTTTGTGGGTTTCATGACATGACACACATAGGCTTTCCTCCTCACCAACGACATTAAACACCGTGTGTCTACACTGGATGCGAGCGGCAAAATACAGTCAAAGAGTATAGACAGAGGCGGACAAAGTACTCAACTCCATTACTTGAGTGAAAGTACAGATACTGCTGGTCAAATAGTACTCCATTACAAGTAGAAGTTGTAAAGACAGATTTTTACCTAAGTAAAAGTACAGAAGTACTTGCTTTTAAAAGTACTTAAGTACCAAAAGTAAATTTCCTTTTTTATGTCAATGCATTGTTTTATTGTTGTACGTAATATTTGCAATACTTCTGAAGCAACTTAGAATACATTACACCTACTGAATACAATGACTAGCTTGTAGTATCTTTGGAATAAAGAGCTTTTAGAATGTTAAAAACCTATGGGGAAAAAATTGAACACCCCTA
Source organism: Sinocyclocheilus grahami (assembly GCF_001515645.1). Taxonomy (NCBI): domain Eukaryota; kingdom Metazoa; phylum Chordata; class Actinopteri; order Cypriniformes; family Cyprinidae; genus Sinocyclocheilus; species Sinocyclocheilus grahami. The sequence continues at coordinate 1,830,569 of NW_015505270.1, read as the reverse complement.
CCCACCCCCACAAAAGCAGGATGGTAGTGATCTCACACAGCTCTGACAGTGTGTGCTCACATCTATGTGTAGCCATTCATCCACATTTGAACAGAGTGGACAGTGAAATCCTGTAAATATAGAGTGATAAGGAAGGAAAAAAATTAAACCTGCTTTAAATCCCAGCAACACAGCTGTAGCTGTTTAACTTTACAATAGAAACACTGCTTTAACAAAAAAGCAAAACTTATTTGACATCAAAACAAAAATTTAAAAAATTCTGTCTAGTACTTTGATGTCACACACAGAACGGTCTGTGCAGTGCTGCTTCAAGTCCTAAAAATTCTGTCTAATTGCTCTCGCAGTACTTTGATGTCACACACAGAACGGTCTGTGCAGTGCTGCTTCAAGTCCAACACCTATTGTGTTTTATTAGGAGATGCACAACAGGTCTTCTGTAGCTTTATAGGTAATATTTTCACATAAACAATTTAGCAAAATCAGACAATATTGTGTCTAATATATACCACAATATTAACTTGTTATTATTGAATTGTTGTAAATAAATATCACATTTGTAACTGGTCAGTGTTTTAAAAAATGCTGGGAAATCTCTTCATGTAGCCCTACAAGAGTGATTACTGACAAACTGTCTGAAAAAAATCATCACTTTCAAAGCTGCTACATAGTAACGACTTTCTACTTCGAGGACCTTGATAGAAATGTAGTGGAGTGAAAAGTACAATATTTGTCTTTCAAATGTAGTGAAGTTAAAGTCATAAGTTCCCAGAAAAAATAATAATCAAGTAAAGTACAATACTCAAAAAATGTACTCCGCCTCTGAGTATAGAAGACCTATACTCTTTGATACTGTAGAACCATTATAATCAGTTACGCTGTGTACACTGGATGCGACGCGATAGAACAAAACCCGACATTAAACTGATGGCTTGTTCTATTTATGACGTACTGACACAAAGTTAAAATGATTTGCAACGGTCGCTTTGTCGCGTCTAATGTAGAGCTGTTGTGGCACGATGCGACATCTGTAGCGTCCGGTATAGACCTGGTGAGTGAAGCTGAGAGCAAGATATGCCTCGTCACATTTTCTGCATTTAGCTTTTAAATGACCAGCACCTGCCTGGTTCTGTGCGACTTCATCTATGACTTTTCTCTTCGCTTTCACAAACCGATCCATCTCCCATTCTAATTATGTCCTTTGGCTGTTTACTGTTTTATTTCTTCCTTTTTTTTTTTCTGCTGAAGGCCCGAGCTCGACTTGAAGCAGCGCTGCTTAGACCGATGGGAGTGTGTCATCAAAGTAGTGCGAGAGCTATTAGAGAGCGCGGACGTCTCCTTATGCTTTCTCTCACCGTACTTTGATGTCATAGGCTACACCCATCGATCTTCAAGTCGAACACACCTCTTTAGTTAAAATGATTTGCAACGGTCGCTTTGTCGCGTCTAATGTAGAGCTGTTGTGGCACGATGCGACATCTGTAGCGTCCGGTATAGACCTGGTGAGTGAAGCTGAGAGCAAGATATGCCTCGTCACATTTTCTGCATTTAGCTTTTAAATGACCAGCACCTGCCTGGTTCTGTGCGACTTCATCTATGACTTTTCTCTTCGCTTTCACAAACCGATCCATCTCCCATTCTAATTATGTCCTTTGGCTGTTTACTGTTTTATTTCTTCCTTTTTTTTTTTCTGCTGAAGGCCCGAGCTCGACTTGAAGCAGCGCTGCTTAGACCGATGGGAGTGTGTCATCAAAGTAGTGCGAGAGCTATTAGAGAGCGCGGACGTCTCCTTATGCTTTCTCTCACCGTACTTTGATGTCATAGGCTACACCCATCGATCTTCAAGTCGAACACACCTCTTTACTCTTGCGTGTCATGTGACCATGTCAGCCTCATAACGCGATATTATCGCAAATGCAATTAATCGTTCAGCCCTAATGTACAGACAAACACCACAATTATAATCGTTCATGTTTTTATTGAACACATCCCATTACATTATTCACAATGCTGTGGGAACTTTACCTTGTTGCCGTTACTTGGATGATTCACAACTTTTTTTGTTTTATAATGAGTTTCACAAGTTGTTCACAAGTCCCTCCTGAGCAGTTAAATGGCCCACTGTTCTTCAGAAAAATCCTCCAGGTCCTTCACATGCTTTGGTTTTCCTGCATATTCTTCATACCTAAGCATTTTACAACAATGACTAGGATTTTGAGATCCATTTTTTCACACTGTGAACAATTGAGGGACTCAATTTCACAACACACAGTGTGAAAACATGGAATAATCTAATAGTTTCTGCCTATTTTAAGATTTAGACATACTAATTTAATTAACCTGAAGGAGTGAGTAGGTGCATTTGTGCATAAAATGGGGTTAAATTCATCAATAATTATATATAATATATTATATAATTTGGTTTAATTATCTTTCATTCATCTTTCAAATGTATTATTTATCTTATATATTTGTTATATACTTAGTTACACTACCTTTCAAAACATTTTTTGAAATAAATTAATTATTTTATTCAGCAAGGTTGAATTAAATAGATCAAAAAATGAAAGCAAAGACTTTTGCATTGTTACAAAAAAAAAATGTTTCAAATTCAGTGGTTTGAGTCTTATCTCTCAGATAGGTCCTTCAAGATATCTTGGAGAGGTGAGGTGTCCAAGTCGCAACATCTAGCTACTGGGGTGCCTCAGGGCTCAGTTCTTGGACCACTTCTCTTCTCTGTCTACATGGCCTCACTAGGTTCTGTCATTCAGAAACATGGCTTTTCATATCACTGCTATGCTGATGACAGTCAACTCTACCTCTCATTCCATCCTGATGATCCAACGGTAGCTGCTTGCATCTCAGCATGTCTAACAGACATTTCTTGCTGGATAAAGGACCATCACCTTCAACTAGGGGTGTGCGATATTGACAAAAAATATTAACCCGATATTTTCTGAGATTTTAACGATAATTAGACGATATTTTGCTGAGTGTGTTATTGTGCTAACCGAATCATTTAAACGATTGATTCATTCAGGAACGAAACACCGTCATGTTGCTCAGAGATGCAAAACAGCGCTGTAGCTGTGTTTGGAATTATGTTTGTTGTCGAAATAGAGCAAAAACAAGCAATATGGTGTCTAAAATGCAAGTCTCTTAATTAACTTCTAGTATTTTGAACTGTAGTAAAAAATCTATATTACGTTTGTAATCATGGCAATTTTTACCGCACTCTGTGTGATACTGATTAACTATATGAAATTATATAAATATATACATTTTCTGTCCCCATATCTTGAATTTTGTGATAATTCTAAATGCATTTATTAGACTAAATCATGCTGTAGGGGTGTTTTGAAAGGTCTTTGCAAAATACTCGATAAAACAGCCAGAAACCTTGGAGTTATGATTGATGATCAGCTGACTTTCTCAGACCACATTGCTAAAACTGTCCGGTCCTGCAGATTTGCTTTATTCAACATCAAGAAGATCAGGCCCTTTCTTTTTGAACATGCTTCACAACTCCTTGTTCGAGCTCTTGTTCTGTCCAGGCTGGACTATTGCAATGCTCTCTTGGCAGGTCTTCCAGCCAGTTCTGTCAAACCTTTACAATTAATCCAGAACGTGGCAGCAAGATTAATATTTAACGAGCCGAAAAGAATGCACGTCACACCTCTGTTTTACAATTTGCACTGGTTACCAATAGCTGCTCGCATAAAATTCAAGGCATTAACCACCACTGGCTCTGCACCCCTTTACCTAAATTCATTACTTCAGATTCATACTCTATTTACTAACTGCTTGTTTTTCTTTAAAAAAAAAACTAACACTTGCTTCTCTAATTATTTGGAATTTTATCTATTTGTTTTCTTTTTATTTATTATACAATTAATAAAAGCAAAAAAAGCTTGCTCTATTCTTTTTCTATTCTATCTGTTTTCGTTTTATTTATTATATGATAAAAAAATAAATAAAAACCTCACTACGTGTACTGCGTTAAGTTAACTGAGACTTGTTATAGCACTTGCATATCATTGCTCTTTTGTTGATTTTGATTGCTTCCATTGTCCTCATTTGTAAGTCGGTTTGGATAAAAGCGTCTGTTAAATGTCTAAATGTAAATAAATTCCGTTCTCTTGAACCTTCTGTTCCTCAAAGAATCCTGAAAAAAAATGTATCACTCTTTCCACAAAAATATGAAGCAGTCCAACTGTTTTTAACAATAATAATGTTTCTTATGCACCAAATCAGCATGTTAGATTTGATTTCTGAAGGATTATGTGACACTTTTTCACAATCTTACTGTTTACTTAGAAAAACATTAAAATCTTACTGACTCCAAACTTTTGAACACTAGTATGCTTTCAATATTGTTGCACAAATTGAGACTTATAGTACCAGGTAGCTTTAAGAATGTCCATTTTTTTTATTTTACCTTAATATCCTTTTTATAGATCAATATCAATAACACAAAGTAGAGCATCTTAACTCGCAAAGTGAAATTCATTATGGATTGCAGCCTTCAGCTATCTCAACCTGTTATCTCTGAAAACACTAGGATATCATACCATTGCGTTTCCGGCGGCATGAAAAAAGCCTCTGTCTATACAAGGCTCTGTTCAATTTATTTGAAGCTCTGCCGTGATGTTGCCATTAGAGCCCGAAGCTTGTTTGTGCTTCTTGTTACATTACTTTTTAATTACAGAAATAACTAGTTGGAGGCAGTTGTTTTGTGGGGATGTCGGTGGGGTGAAGGGGGGTAGGGTGTTAGGTGACGAGAAAGAGGGAGTTGTTGAAGATTTATTTTGGATGTGACCTTCTCCACACTCGCTGCAGCTGTAATCAGTGGAATTAATAGCATAATCAAATTATACACAAACTCATAAATCATCGGTGAGCGCGCTGTCATGGCGTTGAGCTATTAATGGCCTCCATTGTTTTGCTACCGTATTAAAAAATCACGTCCCCTGATTCCCGTCTTGATAGGAACTGAAATGCCATTTAGAGGCTATAAAGAGCAGGGGCTTGTGGGGGTACTGGATTTTCACAACTGTTAATTTAGCCGTGATGGCGAGTGATGTCGCCAGGGCGAGTGCTGGGGCCTGGAGAGGGAAAGGCAGTGCCCACGCACTCTGCCCGACTGCATCATTGCGGCCGACAGCGGGCAGTTAATTAGAGTAATATCAGCTTAAACGTCTGTCAGTTAGGGTTAATGACATCAAAGGGCTTCCCCGCTGCCTCTATGGGGTTCTGCAGAGGACAGGAGACGGGCCCAGATGATTGCTGGCAGATTTAGCCTCTCTGTTTTTTTTTATCTGTGCACTTTATTAAGATACCATGTCTCTATATTAATCTGGGCAGACAAGGCCAGAAGTTTTTTTTTCCTGCCCTGTTTCTTAAGCTTGGAGAGAACAGCAAAATCTCACCATCTGTGTTTTTAGACATGCTTATGCGACCTAATACCTAACCTCTTGCCTTCTTGCCCATTGCATACAAGGTGGCGGCGGTGTACACCCAGGATGGATGGATTTATTTTGGTCTATATTTATGCCTTGTTAATGTATATATACTCTACTTGTCAAAAGTTTAGAATAATTACGATTTTTTTTTATGTTTTGAAAGAGGTCTCCTATGGCTCTTAAGGCTCACCAAGGCTGTTTTTATTTAGTCAAAAATACAGTAACACAGTAATATTGTGAAATATTATTACAATAGTACACCCCTCACATTTTTGTAAATATTTTATTATATCTTTTCATGTGACAACACTGAAGAAATGACACTTTGCTACAATGTAAAGTAGTGAGTGTACAGCTTGTATAACAGTGTAAATTTGCTGTCCCCTCAAAATAACTCAACACGCAGCCATTCATGTCTAAACCGCTGGCCACAAAAGTGAGTGCACCCCTAAGTGAAAATGTCCAAATTGGGCCCAATTAGCCATTTTTTCTCCCCGGTGTCATGTGACTCATTAGTGTTACAAGGTCTCAGGTGTGAATGGGGAGCAGGACTGGTCATACTGGTCACTGGAAGTTCAACATGGCACCTCATGGCAAAAAACTCTTTGAGGATCTGAAAAAAAGAATTGTTGCTCTACATAAAGACGTGGTGTAGGCTATAAGAAGATTGCCAAGACCCTGAAACTGTGCTGCAGCACGGTGGCCAAGACCATACAACGGTTTTAACAGGACAGGTTCCACTCAGAACAGGCTTCGCCATGGTCGACCAAAGAAGTTGAGTGCACATGCTCAGCTTCATATCCAGAGGTTGTGTTTGGGAAATAGACGTATGAGTGTTGCCAGCATTGCTGCAGAGGTTGAGGGGTGGGGGGTCAGCCTGTCAGTGCTCAGACCATACGCCGCCCACTGCATCAAATTGGTCTGCATGGTTGTCGTCCCAGAAGGAAGCCTCTTCTAAAGATGATGCACAAGAAAGGCCGCAAACAGTTTGCTGAAGACAAGCTGACTAAGGACATGGATTACTGGAACCATGTCCTGTGGTCTGATGAGACCAAGATCAACTTATTTGGTTCAGATGGTGTCAAGCATGTGTGGTGGCAACCAGGTGAGGAGTACAAAGACAAGTGTGTCTTGCCTACAGTCATGCATGGTGGTGGGAGTGGCATGGTCTGGGGCTTCATGAGTGCTACAGTTCATTGAGGGAACCATGAATGCCAACATGTACTGTGACATACTGAAGCAGAGCATGATCCCCTCCCTTCGGAGACTGGGCCGCAGGGCAGTATTCCAACATGATAACGACCCCAAACACACCTCCAAGACGACCACTGCCTTGCTAAAGAAGCTGAGGGTAAAGGTGATGGATTGGCCAAGCATGTCTCCAGACCTAAACCCTATTGAGCATCTGTGGGGCATCCTCAAATGGAAGGTGGAGGAGCGCAAGGTCTCTAACATCCACCAGCTCCGTGATGTCGTCATGGAGGAGTGGAAGAGGACTCCAGTGGCAACCTGTGAAGCTCTGGTGAACTCCATGCCCAAGAGGGTTAAGGCAGTGCTGGAAAATAATGGTGGCCACTAGGGATGTAACGATTCACTCAACTCATGATTCGATTAGATTCACGATTTTGCTTTCACAATTCTATTCGATTCACGATTTTATTTTATTTTTTACAAAATGAGATTTAAGACAAATTATAAATTAAATGTGTCCTTTTATTATTGCTTGGACAAAATGCTGCACATTCCTTTGTGAAATTGAAATATAACACTATAATAATATATTAATATCGCACTAGTATATTATTGCTCTTTTGTTGGTTTTGATTGGACAAAAGCATCTGCTAAATGACAAAATTTAAATATAATGTAAATGTAAATAACAAAACTAAATTGAAATTTTAAAATAAGCCCCGAATCAAATAAATAAGTAACACAAATAAAATAAATCTCTTCATATAAACAAACTAAGGCTTTGTCTGAGCTCTTTCCATTTAAAATTAGAGGCAACAACTGCATTTTAATCATGATCCAAACAAAGATGCTGCATACATGCAACACGAGCAGTTTTTAATCTAAATTACATTGTATAATTTCGAAATTTGAGGCAAAAACAGATTGGTTTGACTTCAGTTTTGTGAAACTATACATAATAATAATTGTTACATCCCTAGTGGCCACACACAATATTGACACTTTGGGCCCAATTTGGACATTTTCACTTAGGGGTGTACTCACTTTTGTGGCCTGCGGTTTAGACATTAATGGCTGTGTGTTGAGTTATTTTGAGGGGACAGCAAATTCACACTGTTATACAAGCTGTACACTCACTACTTTACATTGTAGCAAAGTGTCATTTCTTCAGTGTTGTCACATGAAAAGATATAATAAAGTATTTACAAAAATGTGAGGGGTGTACTTACTTCTGTGAGATACTATATATGTGCCACTCAAAAGATTGGGATCAGTATGATTTTTAGTATTTTTTTAAATAAGTAAATACTTTAATTCCGCAATGAACTGTTCAAAAGAGACCGTAAAGACATTTACAGTCTTACAAAAGTTGTTTTTGTCCTTTCCATTCATCAAAGAATCTTGAATGACAATATATATTTACACAAAAATATTAAGCAGCACAATTGTTTTCAGCGTTGGTAATAATAAGAAATACTTCTTTAAAATATACTTCAAATATATTAAAACAGAAAACATTTATTTATAATTGTAATAATATTTTACAATATTTTTACTGTGTGTTTTTACTTTTACTTTTTTTTTTTTTTCAAATAAATGCAACCTGGTGAGCATAAGAGACTTCTTTCAAAAACATTTTAAAATCTTATGGCCTTTTATTTTAAAATATAAATCTTAATTCTTTAAATAAATCATGACTTTAAATCAATAAATAAATCATCTTTGTTTATTTATTTTAATTAGATGTATTTTTATGGAATAACCCATGAGAGAATGTGCAGTTCACTAATTTTTACTATGGTTTAGAGTGTAATCATGTAAAGTGTCACTAACTCAGCCACTAATGGCTTGTTGCCTTTGTAAAACTGCAGAAATGGCAGTATGTTAAAGGACACCAATATCTGAACAGTTACTTTTATTATAAAAGGGTTATTCGTATCATTATAAATAATTCAACGAATGTGCAATCACGCAAAATATGTCAGCTATTACGTCACAGCTTCTGTCTGACTGTCGGTCTGACCATTCATCTTGGAATCTGTGCCTCTTTGTCTAAGTTTGTCTCCAAGCTTTTTAAGAACATGTGAATCACTTTGTCCTTGTCTATATTAAGCTGCTAGGCTTTATCCCCACAAAACTGCAAGACTATATGACAAAAAGCTTAACTTGGGAAGTTAACACATTTTAAAATCTTGGTGACATTTTTGCCTTGTCAGATGAATTGGATTTTGTCCTTTTCGTGTGGACAAGGTGTGATCATCCCTTTTAATGTCATGCCATCAGCTGCAATTACGGCTGTTTAGCAGGTCCATTCAGATTGGATGTCATATAAATGCATTCAAGTGTATGTAAGGTGTTACTATTTTGTCTCCCTGCAGAATGTGCGCCGTATTTGGAGGAATTTATTGTCTGCGGCACTCAGTGCAGTGCCTGGTTGTGGACAAGGCGGCAAACAAGGAAGTATCTCCCCCCTGATTCAGTTTTCATACATTAACACACATTTAAAAAATAAAAAAAACTCATAAGACACAGAAATTCAATTAGGTAAGTAGATTTACTTCCTCCTCTGGTTGATTCACGCCACTTCAGTATCCCAAGGCTGATCAGAGCTCGTTTGTGTACAGGGTACTCAAAAACAAGGCCAAGAGATGGCGCACATGAGTGAATGGGGGGGATATTCGGAATATAGATATGAAATTAATTTTCAGGGAGACAGCGGTACCAGCCCCCCCTTAAGCAGCCGAGCTCGGGAGACAAATCACAGACTCTGCCACTTGGGCCGGCGATGAGTGATGCCGCTTTTTCCTCGTGGCCTTACCTCCACTAATTGATTTTCATCTGAAGACAAAAAAGCCCTCTGTTGCTGCCTCTTAAAAAATGAGAGTTCATCTCCCGTCTCCCTTGATTAATCTGTGCTGATAATGTGCGTCAGAAGACAAATCACAGACTCTGCCACTTGGGCCGGCAATGAGTGATGCCGCTTTTTCCTCGTGGCCTTACCTCCACTAATTGATTTTCATCTGAAGACAAAAAAGCCCTCTGTTGCTGCCTCTTAAAAAATGAGAGTTCATCTCCCGTCTCCCTTGATTAATCTGTGCTGATAATGTGCGTCAGGCACCACCAGAAAGGCCTTTAATGAGTTTCAAAGGTGGATTGTTGTCATAAACTAGGTTAGATTGGGGTTTTTCCCCTCTCTTTATTCCTCTCTCATTCTTTGGCCTTCTCTTTGGCAATATATTGAGTTTCTTTCATCTTGCTGTTGAATGACCCAGGGGGCTTGGATTCCTCTGGATGTAGCACACGGACACTTACACATGTGATAGCATTAGCTTACTAGTGTAAAGGCTATGGCGTATCATGGCGGCGCAGCAACTCTCAAATTAGATGAATTTTCCTGTAGTTTATCAGAAAATCATAAATTGCTCGTAAGCTAGTAATCGGGCATATCAACACAATTAGGGCTGGGTAAAAATATTGCTTCTCTGATTAATTGCGATCTCGGTATCAATTCTTAAAATTAAAAAAACATTCTTCTACTCCGCAGCAGCACATCTGTTACGACAGCTCCATGGCAAATTGTGTCACATTTTCCCTGAGTCCAAATTGAGTTATAACATACAGAGTATACAGTGTAGTTCAATTCATGAACAAACGACTCTCACGAACCAGCTCTTTTTAGTGACTCAAAAAAACAAAACAAAACAAAAAACGTATAGTGCAACCAGTGAACCAAAGGACAATGTATAATCATTTTAACATTATTATAATAACAGTTTAACTATACAGTATAGTTTGGACCCTGTTGTTAATTTTTAAAATACTATTAAAATCTAGTAGTAATTATATATTATAGATAATATTGAATTTAAATGTTATTTTCTAGAAGAGTCATATAATTTACAGCAGTACCCCAGAGAGGATTTGTTTCATAGTTCAACATTATAACTGAAATAAGATTGAATGAAAATCACATAAAACCAAATAAAAAAATGAATCAAAACAAACAGAAAGCTGAATTGAATCAAAGCAAAAGCTTGTGAATCAGAATCAAATATAATCGCAAAAATGTGCATGCGTACCTATTCATAAATCCGTCCAACCTGAATGGGTTGTTTTTGTTTTGCTGCTGTGCAAAAAAAAAAAAAAAATCTTGTGTGTGGCAATCCTTCTATGACTAGCACTTACCAACATCTACCTTTCAGAAAATCATGTAGTTGACATATTAACATATTAAACTCTAACATATCTAACAACTTTCAAAATTTGTTCTCCCAACATACTTTATTCACTCTTTTAGTAGGTCATTTGACAGAGGTCGGTTTTGATATGTGACGTCTGTCCCTGGATGCCGTCAGCCATCCCTACGGTCAGTTCTACTTGAGCAGAAGAAGTGTTCCTCAAAACTTAATGTAGCATACGAAAAACAACCAAGATGACCTTAATTGATAATTTACTGTAAGTTCTTTCTGATCGCCACCAATGCCATGGAATAAAGAACCCCAATATAACTGGAGCACTTAGAAGTTTCAAGGCAAATTCTTTCAACCATATTGGATTGGAGCCAGACTCAGCTGTCCGGGGCTGGTGAGGATCTGGGGTGGGAGCTGGCAGAGCTCCAAACCAAGGTGTCCATCAGACCCTGAGCTCAGTCTATAAAGCATCGCCTAGAGTGTAGCGTGGACCGTCCATGCCCTCCACCAGTGGCGCCCCGTGTGGAGTCAGCCCTGCGCTGGAGGTTAGCGTCATACATCATCGATGGAAAAAGTTTTATGAAGGTGAAAAAAAAACTGGCAAGGTGTCTGGCAGGCTGAACAATGATTTTAATTTCCCTGGCATCATAAATTACCGCCTTATGTCTGCTCTTATTACAGACATAAAGCAGAAAAGGGTAGAGCCAGATTAATAATGCAGCAGAGGATTACAGACCCTCAAATCCCACCTGCCACTCCATGCGGCGGGAACGGTCCAGCGCTGTCCGCTTTGTTACCGCCTCGACAGGCAACTCAATCACATGTCCGTATTCATTTGTCCGAATTAATTTCACATGTCAACAAAACCAGGCCTGTGATGATTTCTTCTGTCACTCGTGGTTTCTTCTTCTGCTTAGTAATAAAATACCTTTTTCGGGGTTACATTGAAAAAAGCACCCAACCCATATGCTGTCGACTATCCAAGTTGGAAATGTAATGCAACAGATATCGCTATTTGTGAATAACTTTCTTTTGCATGAGCGAGCAATACTAAAATGAAAAAATGTAGTTTCCATTTGAAGCGTGCAAAATGTGTAAAAAAAATTGATTAAAATATTTCTATTTAATAATCCGTATACTCTCTTTTGTCCATACGTGAATTAATGTGTACACAGATTTTTTTCAGTGATTTAAAACAATGGCATACTATTTTATGCAATATTTACCAAGACAAATAAGCTTCTTGCTTGTAATATCCGTCATGGTGTCATTCAGCATATGATCTGTTTAGCCAACACAAAACCACATTTGCAGAGAAGTATGTAAAACTCAAATGAGTTTGAACGCAAGGTTATCACTCTGATTGGTTCAGAGGCCACTGACGTGGTTTATGAAGGTGGTTTACTTACAGACTTACATTCTGTGTGTGGCGGCACTTCCCCTGGGGGAAATATATATGCATATAATGTAAATATAAAACAGCAGACGGGCTTATTGAAAGTACAAATTCATTCTCCGCCAGCAGGAGGCGCTTTTGGAGCAACAGAAATAGCAGTTTCCCCGGTAACGGCTGTAATGCTCTCATGAACACTACTTTATCAGGCATTATAAGAAGGATTAAATGAAAATTACATCAAAACTTTTCTGAATACAATCGGTTCCCTTCAAAAAATATACATTCATATAAAAACACCCATGCCGCGTTTTCATTTTGAAACAGTGCTCATGTTTATACAATGAAGTCAAAGCCTTTTGGAAAATCTGTTTGTGGCAGTCAGTGTTGATATTGTGGCGGGCTGCCACAAATAAACCAATGTATGGGAAACCCTGACTTGTATACTACTTACATGGAGTACTGACTGAGAGAACACTGCAGATAATTGTGAAAGATATATTGTTGTCGAAAACATTTTTTAAACAAAATCCAATCCAGGACTCAATCAATAAGGATTTTTTTTTCTGCTTGCCCAAAGTTCAAATAATTCCATCATTTTTGATACTGTTGTGATATTTGTATCAAAATCATTTATATGCTTAAAAATGTGTATATATTCTGTAGAATGTTTATTTTTATTAGGTTCAAATTCCGTTAGGTTTAAATTTACTTGAATGCAAATGAAAAACCTAATAAATTATTTGTAGTTAGGTTTTTTGTGAAGACAAAAATTATAATTTTTTAAAAATAAAATATATATTTAAAAAAAGTTATACTTTTTACTACATAAACTGTGTGTGTATGTATATATATATATATATATATGTACAGTATATATATATATATATATATATATATATATATATATATATATATATATACACTCTAGAATTTATATAAAAAATCCATTAGGTTTTTAATTTGCTTTAAAAAATGAAAGTTATACAGTCAAAGCTGAAATCGCTAAATTAACAATCTCAATTTTCAATACACACTAAAACAAATATTCAAGTTAAAGCATAAAAATATATGTATGTCATGCAATGTAAGATTGACCTGACTGTTTTGTCAATTGGCCTAAAACAGTCTTAGACTGTCTAAATTTATCGTTAAGCCCTGCAGTCATTTACGTAAATAAGTAGTTTGTTTGCTTGACTCCGAAGCAGCTTCCTGTGAGCAAAAGCGACCTACTACGGTTGCCCTCAGGTGTTATTAGGTTTGTGTAATGTATCCCGTATGGCTTTCTTTCACCCCATTGCATGACGATTGATTGGAAGCCCTCCGCTTCCTCTGCTAGTTCCTCCGAGTAAATAAATCTTCATTTACATAAACAGATCTGTCCTGCAGTCAATCTGGGCATTGAGGGGAAAATTATTCCGAGGCCTGACTTTTCGTCAGGGGAGGGAGACGCTCTCTTGCCCCTTTATTGTGTTGTGAAAGTCCATTTCAAGGATGTCACCCCCAGCCCATTAGTTTGGATAATGAGCCCTATAAAGCACATTTATAACTCTTGACATAACAAGCCAACAGATTCTCCTGTTCCTCCTTTTTCTCTCTCACTCGCTCTTTTCCTTCTCGGTTACAGAGATTAAAGGAGGAAAGGTCAAACCTGTGCCCTAAGTCAGTGGTTCACGACTGGTTTTGTTTCAAGTCCCAAATTTTAATAAAAATCTAACATGGATTTATTCCAGCAATATGCACAATTATTAACATCTCATTTTGACTTTTTGAATAAAATCCTATTCCTATAGTGATAAATGTAAAAGACAGACCACTTCTCTTTATAAGAAGAGCATTTAGTAGTAACCACCTGACCCATGAAGGGTGAGACAGCTAATATATGATGCTCTAGTCATTTAATATTTTATCTTCAAATCATAACCTGACCGTCTCTTGACCCTTTTGTGATTAAAGCAGTTTTTTTGGTAAAGAAAACTGAGATTTTTTTCTTGTCCTGATGCATCTTCTGTATTCATTTGTCATAGAGTTAAAGCTGTGATTGATACACGTGGTCAGAGGATCAGCTGCAGTCATTTTGTGGTTGAAGATTCGTACATCAGAGATGAACAAAGACAGAGCACAGCTTACAGGTAAGCAAATAATACCCCACAAAAGTGAAATTAGTATTCATAACTGTAATTAATGACAAACTCTCATTTCTACCATGAAAAACAGATATTGATCATCCCATCCAACTGCAGGTAGTGCTGTTATAATGAAGAGCGGGGCTCTACAGTGTTGACATTTCACCCAAATATGTGATCCTGGACCACAAAACCAGTCTTAAGTCGCTGGGGTATATTTGTAGCAATATTCAAAAATACATTGTATGGGTCAAAATGATAGATTTTTCTTTTATGCCAAAAATCATGTTCCATGAAGATATTTTGTACATTTCCTACTGTAAATATATTAAAACTGAATTTTTTATTAGTAATATGCATTGCTAAGAACTTCATTTGGACAACTTTAAAGGCGATTTTCTCAAAAATTTGATTTTTTTTGCACCCTCAGATTCCAGATTTTCAAATAGTTGTATCTCGGCCAAATATTGTCCTATCCTTACAAACCATACATCAATGGAAAGCTTATTTATTCAGCTTTCAGATGGTGTATAAATCTCAATTTCAAAAAATTGACCCTTATCCAGGGTCCAGGGTCACACATATAAGTTTCATAAACATATATATTTGATACTACTACAATAAAACTTTATACCTCCAATGACCAAAGTGATACATATTATAAGTTTTAATTTATTGTAATTATAAGGTTACATTTTTCCTAAAATATAAAATTACTTCTTTGTGAAATGCAAAATGAGATGTTTTGAGTAATGTTCATCCTGCGCAATTCTATACAATGAAAGCAAATTATGTTCAAATCTATAAAAGCACATGAAATCATCAAATGTTCCATATGAGTAGTGCACTATATTCTAAACTATCTTTGTGTGACGAATCCTAAATCACACTTTGCCTTTTCAACTTACAGATTTTCAAGCTCCCCAGTCTCTTAATATGTTCCACATATTTCATATATTCAAACATGTGTGAGGTTTGATGTTAATCTCCCCACTGGGTTGTAAGTTTCTCATACCATACAAATTGTGCCAAGTTTGTATTTGCTGAAGCAAAAAATTGATTTGAGAGCTTAAAATGCCCTGGTCATTCTATGCATTCATTGTATTGAAAGAGCAGTGACAACATTTCTCAAAACATCTTTAATTGTTACACAAAAGAAAGAAGGTCATATGTGTTCGGAAATTATATAAGGCTGAGTAATTGATATTTGGATGAACTATTCATTGCAATTTCTGTAAATTGAAAAAGCAAAATGTGGCTTAGGTCATTTAGAATTTTCTCTTTTCGGATAATCTCCTTCATAATATATGTTCTTTGTCTCTAATGATTCTTTTTCCTATTCACCTTGTCATTTTTTAAGGACTTTAATTCTAATTCTCTTTCTCCATCTTCACAGGCAGATATCTCGAGCAGTGCTCATCACAGACCGATCTGTGCTACCTTCTGAATCGGATCAGCTGGTATTAAGCTTTCTTTCTTTCTTTCGTTTGTTTGTTTGTTTGTTTTTCTTTCATTTGTTCTTTTAGTTTTGTATATTCTTTTTTTATTTGTTGTTGTTTTTTTCCAATGTATTAATTTGTTATTTCGTTTGTTTTATTCTTCCAGTTCATACTTTTATTTGTTCTTCTGCTTGTTCTTTTTTATGTACTTTAGTTTATATTTCTTTTTGTTTTGTTTTCGTTTCTTTTTTATTTGTTTGTTTGTTAATTCTTTCATACTTTCATTTGTTTTTCTCTTCTTTCATTTGTTTTTCTATTTGTGTTCATTCTTTAGTTTGTTCCTTATGCTTGTTCATGTGTTCTTCCTTTCGATTTATTTTCTTTTGTTTCTATGTATGGCCTCATGTTGCTGTACTTTCTTTCTTTCTTTCTGTCTTTCTTTGCATATTCACATGCACATTTAAAGGGCATTGACCCATCTCTGCTGTGTGTGTGTGTGTGAATGTGAGAGTTTGTGTAGCGCGTTTCTTGCCTGCCTTGCACTTTTGCTTTTCAACTTGTATTGCATTACATCTTTTTTATGCTGCATATCACGTTTGGATGGATTCTTGGGACACGTCCAAGATTCAGCAGGCATAGATGCAACAAAACATCAGAGCCGATTTGTGGGATCGTTACAATAGTTTTGACGTCCCGTTCTTGAGCGTAACATTCCAAAGTGAATTATGAGAGGAAAAAATAACCCGTTCAATGAAAGGACAGTAATTCTGTTTGCTGTTACGGGTTTAGAATTGGATAAATAAATCTTTCTGATGCGAGAGTGGATGGTGACACGCAAGCATCCTCTTAGGCTAATATGAGTGCTGTCCACCAGAGTACAGGAAAAGAAGCGGAGTGGTCAGCATACCTTCTGAATCCCAGCCCAATTTGCTCTCCATCAGGAATTCATGCTTGAATATTCAAAGCAGATCAGGAGAGGACGGAAAAGTGGGTGTAATTTATGCTCATTTTTATGCTCATTAGCCTCGGCGAACAGAAATTAATATCAGTGTCTTGACACAGTGTGGAAATGGAATATTACATGACTGTGTTTGACAAAACGTAATTAAATATTCAGGCTGGTTTTAATTAGCCGTTCATCCTTTGGAATGACAGTCGCCAAACGAGCATTCGGTCAACGCTCTCTCTTCCTCTTTCACACTTTTTTGGTTGGCATAGTTGTCACATTTGGACTTGATTAAAAAGCAGTTTTAACAGTTTAACTGTATGAAAACATTGTCTGGATTGAAATAACCAGGTTATATAGATACTGTTATAGTCACAAAATTCAGATAATAGGTTTTAGCTCTGTCTTGTTTGCATTATCATCTATGGCAGTATTTACTTAAACTCACAACATGGCTAAAATTAAAAATTTTTGTCATTTCGCTGTAAATTCTGCACTGTGTTTGTAGTGCCAGGGACAATTGGCTTGTCAGTCATATGTTTTATGTAAACTATAAGATGTAAGTATGTTTCCTGTTTTAATGGCAGATCTCACTGGTGACTATTCCTCCTCTGGAATCTTCTGCACCAGCTGTGAGGATGGTTGAGCTCTGTTCCTCCTCTATGACCTGCATGCCTGGCACCTGTGAGTTACACATCCACCGCAATCACACAATACATACCATGATCACACATCAGTTATACAGTTACCATAATCATATGGTAAATGCATGTAAATGCACCACGCTTTATCAAGCGTAACAATGATTTCCAAACAATTTGCAAATCTTCCTTTTGCCTGTTCCAAAATGTACCAACAACCTAGTTAACAGATACAATTACTACCATTTTTGTAGCAAGTCAAAGTCTACAAGGCCAATATATATAGACAAGATATATAGACCTTCGCGCCTGGCCTGAAGATAACTTCTGGTCTGTGTTTGTTTATCGTCTGGCTAGTGGCTAGTAATATGACGGCAACTACAAACGCAGTTAAAGTTAAGGTTATGAGTAGACTGAAGTAGGGCTGTGCAATTAATCGAAATTGCGATTAATTAACATGGATTGACACGGAAGTTTAGTAATTACACCATAAATGCATATAATTAAAGTCTACTGTTTCACAGTCAACACATGGCTTTTTGGCTAGATTTAAAACAAGGAAAAGTGCACTTTTAGATAAACAAGGCAATAATAGATGGCACTCGTGGTGGTAGTTAAACAAAGTTATATTTATTGAGTTTAAACGTGAATATGTCTATGAAAGATTGTATTACTGTACTGTGATAAAAGAGAATCACAATGCTGAAAAAGCATTTTCAGAAACAACATTTGGATTTGAAATCAAAATAATGGATAAATGTTGTGTTTGTGGTAAACAGCCGCGCATCAGGAGCGGACTGCAAACGCGTCCTGTGCGAAAGCACAATGAGTCCATGCTGCTTCTGCACCGCATACACATACTGTATACGCACTGCAGACGGAGTACGTGTGAACTTGGCGCAACAAATCTAGTTCAACATCTGAGGCAACGCCACAAAGAGCTCTATGACCAATGCATGGCAAAAAAAATCCCTGGACACGGGATTTTTTTTTTTTGTCGTATGTCTATTCTAGAGATATTTTGTTACACCTTTACTTAGTGATTATAAAAATGTTTCGGTTTCCTAAAGACAAGGGGATATGGCGAGCATGGATCACCGCTGTGCGAAGAGAGGCTTGGCAGCCAGGCAAGACATAAGGTGTGTTTGACTTGAAGCAGCGCTGTGCAGACTGATCGGTGTGTGACCTCGAAAGAGATTCAAAAGCATAAGGAGCCGTCTGGTCTCTCTAGTTCTCACTGTACTTTGATGTCACACACTGATCGGTCTGCGCAGCACTGCTTCAAGTCGAACACACCTATTGTTTTAACAGGCTAGCTAATGTAATTTACTTGTTATTTATTTTGCTTCTTATCAGAAATAATCTACTGTAGACTCTGTTGTTATTGATTTTTTGCAGAAGTTAAGTGTGGGCCACAAAAGCACATATGTTCAGTAATGCTTGTTTATGATGTTGCCATTGAAATCATCTATAAATGAATATATATATATATATATGTTTGTGTGTGTCTGTGTGTGCATGTTTTTTTTTTTTTTAAGGAAGTCCAGCTGCATTTATTTGGTCAAAAATATGGTAAAAACAATAATTTATTACAATTTAAAATAACTCTTTTCTAGTTGAATATATTTTAAAGTTTCATTTATTTCTGTTATGCAAAGCTGAATTTTTAGGATCATTAACATTATTATAAATTTCAAAAACTGTTTTTGCTGATTATTATTTTTTGAAAACCTTGATACACTACCTTTTAAAAGTTTGGGCAAGATTAAAAAAAAAAGTCAGTAATACTTTTATTCAGCAGGGGCGCATTAAATTGATCAAAAGTGACAGAAAACATTTATAATGATACAAAAGGTTTCTATTAAATTCTATAAAATAAATGCTGTTCTTTTTTTCTGTTCATCAAAGATGTTTTCAACATTGATAATAATCAAAAATGTTTCTCCTGCAGCAAATCAGCATGTTAGAATGATTTCTGAAGGATCATGAGACACTGAAGACTGGAGTAATGATGCTGAAAATTCAGCTTTGCATCACAGGAATTAATTACATTTAAAAAAAATACTATTCACCTATTTCACAATATTACTGTTCTTACTGGATTTTGATCAAGTAAATGCAGCCTTGGTCAGCATAAGAGACTTTCAAAACATTTATACACTTTTGACCAGTAGTGTATATACAGTGGTGTGAAAAAGTGTTGGCCCCCTTCCTGATTTCTTATTTTTTTGCATGTTTGTACTGTAAATGCTTCTTTTCTGTATTAATTTACAAAATGTAGAGTTTGAACTATCAGTGATCTTCCAAAACTAACATAACACTGATACACACTGATAGTCTTAAAGCACAGCCAAATGTCAAAACTGTCCTTCAAAACACTCAGTTCACCGCCCACGTCAGCTATGACTCCATCATTAACTCCATTGTTATTTATGAAAGTTATTCTGTTTGTTACACTGGCCCTATTTTGCTATCAATCATCGTGAAGGGGTAGATCAGGTGGGGATGGTGGAGTGGTTTTGGCGCAGGTCCCAGTGACTGACTCCGTCCTCACGGGGGAATGAAAAGCTTAATCAGCGGAACTCCTCTTCCTCTCTCTGGGAATTGAGTTCAGGGGAAATGATTGGAAGCTTTGCTGTGCTATAGCCCGATCCCACAGGGAGATGGATCATAGTCGTTCCTCTTTAAGTAATGCACTTCTACCTGAGAGCATCCCTCGCAATCAGCGGATGATGATGACCATGGCAGACATGCGTTCACAGGAGAAGATGCTCTTTATTTATCATTAACCACTTATGACAAGACTCTTTTAGTTACACTGCTGAGGATGTTAGATGTGCTCTCAAGGGCTCCAAGCAACACCACGACTATTGATTATAGACTTTGAAGGTGAAGTGTGTGATTTTGGGCCACTAGCAGGACCAAACAGAATTGCCAAAATTATATCCGCTCCAAACTCTACCTCAGGTTTGGCCTAATCTCATTACACTGGGAGCAAGTTTTAAGTATTTAAAGTATCAGTAAAAAATTTTGCATATTTCACATTTAAAATCTATATGAAATCAGAATAGGGACCCATTTTTTGCTTTATACTTTCAGCTTGAACCAATGGATATCAGTGTGTGGAGGACTTGGGAGTGCCACTTAAAAATATAATTAATCAATTTATTGATATTTAGTGATTTAGTTTAAAATGAATGAAATAGACATATTTAAAATTGTTTATTTAATTAAAGTTTAACTATGTATCTGTTAAATAATAAATCACTTTTCAGATTGACAATTTACAGGCATTTACAACTGTATATAGAATTTATTCTTAATGTAGTTCAATATTAACATAATAATTGAACAAGGACAATAATCATATGAAAGTGTAGTTGGTATTGTGAGAAGTATATTATAATTTTAAAAGTTATGATTGTTTAATGATTAAAAACAAATTTAAAATGCTTTATAAAAGTGCAATGTTACATTATACTACACTTTTAAGCTTGAATTTAAATGCATTTTTAAATATCTGTATTTATTTGTCAATTTGGAAAGTAAGTTATTTCCATTTTGATTTCTGAGTGAATACATTAATAATTGATTTATTTTAATTGATTGATTAATTGATTTGATATAATTTTTTTATACTTTATTATGTCTTTCAGTTCAAGCACATTTAATACAGTTATACAAATGAACATTTCCTTTAAAGACATCATATTTTTTACCAATTATTATTCCTCATTTTCCTTCTACTTTCTCTTCCCTCACTTTTTTTTCTTTTGTGTTAATACCCATCACCAATGCATAAAGAAAAAATAATAATAATAATTAGAACAATAACAAATACATGCCTAAACACTTTTTCATATAAAAAAGTAGAGAGAGAAAAAAAAAACTTTTAATATTATATTATTTTTAAGTGGGACTCCAAGTCATTTATATTTTCAGTGTTTGGTCTTATTAAATAATCTACATTTAACTTCACTTTAAAATATATCACAGTATGGAAGTCAAATGGATTATGAATGTTGCTGTTGATTATGCAGATTAAATATAATTTTTATTATATATATTTATTTAGTTTGTGCGACTTCAAATTATGCATCTTCATAAGTTTGGAATTCTTCCATGAATTTCATGTATACTGTAGGGGGGATGTATATTCTTATAAAAGTCTCCACTCAAATAGAACAGAAAAAAAACATTGTTTTTTCTTCAAGATTCTATACAGAACATTTGATGTCCATAACTGGGCATAATATGAATCCACCTGTAGTGCCAAAGTGTTCACTTTTTGAACTATCCAGGACTTTTAAAATCAGCCCCCGGAGTGTCTCTGGCTGTGGTGAGAATCTTTTTCAAAACTCTGCGGTGTCCCGTGTGTCTTTAGAGCCTTTAGCGACGCTGCACCTCCTGTCCCACTGGAGATGCCTACATGTGTGCGCCTTTCCACTGTGTGACACGGAGCCTATGTGCCGCCCTGAGCTGCCTGCACTGGAATCGTTCTCTTTGATCCTCACGCACACAATGTTGTACCACAGACCACAGGAAGAAACAATGGGGAAGTAATGATTAGCCTGGAAGTGGTCTGTAAACACTTGGGATTACCCGGGACATTTTCACAGATCCCAGTAGTAGAACTTCTCAGACCTTTATGAGGATTGAGATTTGTTGTTTTGAATTTTAGTGCCTGTTTCTTCTTTGCCCCTCTCCATCACTTTAAGGGCTACTTATAAGTAAAGCCAGAGCCTTTAGTAGTAGTTCTTGGCAGATTGTTAGCCAAGTTTGTCATACTTATTTAAACAATTCGTTTTTTGCTAGTAAAGTAAGCATGCTCTGACATGTTGCCTAGTGCAGCTTATAGGCAGCAGCTTGAATCCTATGGAAGATAGTTTCCACCATGGGATAACATTTTTTAAGAAGGTTATTGTTACTTTTCACGATTCAGATTTTTTTTCCCCCTCAAAATACTGACTTTTTTTCCCCAAAAGTTGAGAGGGAAACTCAGAATTGCGAGATGTAAACATTTTGAAAAAAAATTTTTTTCTCAGAATGGCAAGTTTATATCTAGTATATATTCGGGTACACAGGATCATATGGAAGCTTGTTTCTGGAATAAAGAATAAAAAAGGTAATTGGAATTTTTTAATCTCATAATTCAGACCTTTTTTCTCACAATTCTGAAGGAAAATTGTGAGATGTGTACTTCTGAGAGAAAAAAGGTCCGAATTGTGAGATAAAAAGTTACAATTACCTTTTTTATTCCGTGGTGGAAATGGGCTTTCATATGATGACTTGAATACACCTCTTTTATGATGAACATGAATTAAAATTCATTGATATTTTTTGGGGGGCATCCAAAAAAAGTGTATTACAGATACTACAATGAAGAAATGAAGAAAAAAAGAATAAAATTCTTGAAAAGAAAACCTTTAAGTAGTTTTCCACAATCCTACATTATTATTTCTTAGAAACAAAATAATATTGTAAAAAACAACAGCTTATTAATATTCAAAAACATTTGTCTGCCAAGTCATGTGGTTCAGCTAACATGCAGAGAAAACAAAAACTGAAAATTATATCATACAGAGAAACCCTGCAGACTCCTAGGTTGTAAAAACGTAAAACTTATTATTTTTATTAATAATTCATGATATTTGTTAAAAAAATTTGATTTTTTTAATTTGTGTATACAATTTATTTATTATATTTATTTTTGTATTTATTTAATTAATAATGATTACAGTGTTGTTGCTTTTTACCACATAGCATTATTATAAATTAGGGATGCACCGATATGAACATTTTGGCCGATACCGATAACCGATTATTCTTTATTTTTGAAAGCCGATAACCGATATGTTGGCCGATAAATCTATATCCAAATTGTTATATACTTTTTGAGAGCCTGATTACAAAAAAGGTCTCATCATTAAAAGCCACATCCCAAACACTTCAACATAAGCAGCCTAGTTTGAACGGTGTACGTTTAAAAAATACCTATTATAAATGTTAAAGATTTTTAACTTTTTTTTTTTTAGAAATGGTATAAAAGTTTTGTCTGAAACATATGACACAAAAAACAAAATATGACCCTCTTAATTGCTCTAAATGGTCTGTTGTGATCTTTTTTTCTCTCTCTTTTTTTCTCAGATTTGGTCCACTTGACCTGTTCATCATCTGGTAGGGCGCAGGAAGATCTTGCTCCAGTTGTATCTCAGTTGTTTCACGTTTCCACCATTCCTGGAGAGGAGCCTTCAGAAGGTAAGACCTGAACCAGCTCCTTCACTTCTGATTAAAACTCCCCATCATTTAAAACCCATTAAAATCTTCAGTCCTTCTGCGCATCGACCTCCGTTTGCGTATCCAGATACATCCTGCTAACAGTACTTAACTAACCTTGCCGCTCGTGTCAAAGAGAGATCATCTCTTCCTCTCTTTAAAGAAGAAAGATCTGGTATTGCTGTGACATTCAGTGAAGGGCTTACACAGAGACGTTATTGCCGATAACAGTGATTGATATTGATGGTGGTGTGGCAGGCAGGGGCCAGGAGCTGCTCCCATTGATTCCCATTATGCTCTGTCAGGGTCTGCTTGGCTTCTTCAGAGTGAATCTGAGCGCGACCTGTCACATATGACCTCACGTTACCTTCAGATCATAAGGGTGGAATCACATAGTGAGTTTGGATTTCAAAGATTCAATTTAAAATGTTATTTTAGTTGTACATGCTGGTAAAATGTCAGTATAGTAACTAAGTATCAGCAAAGCAGTAGGTCTTCCAAGATTTTATTATTGTGTGTGTGTGTATGTATGTATATGTATATACATACATTAAATAAAATAAACATAAAACAAATTTATTTCAATTTGTTGCCAAGGTAATTTCTCATTTTCATTTAGTTTAACTTAATGTCCTAAAATAACTTAAACTAAAATAAAAATTTATAAAAACGGTATTGGCACTTAAAAATTACAAAAATACACAAAAATTATTTAAAAAAATAAAATAAAAACATAAAATATAATTATAAAAACAGATTCAAAATATTAGTAAAAAACAATAATATCTCTTCTCAGTTATCCTAAAACAACACTGAGGTTTTCAAGTAACATTACTTTTTTCAAATATGCAGTAGTGTAGCCTGACAAACCACTTTTTTTGTAAAATAAAGCGCACAGCCTTACAGTTGAGTGAGCTATGGCAATAATCATGCTTTTCCTGGAATGTCCTCTCACTCCTGTTATTGAAGTGGTGTTAAGAAGGTACCATTCATTTTAGATGGTTCATTCAGACGTTTAATTTCAATAAATAGGTTTTAAAAAACTATTAATTTTTTAATAGTGTTCCCAGAAGCTTTCATATGTCATGTTACATGGGCTATTTTGTAAATTATATATATATTATTTTTATTTTTATTTTTTTTATATTAAACTAATTAAGAAATGTGAAAAAATTTGTATTTAGGGAATATAATAATTATTGATGTTACACCTGTAAAATGACAATACTAATATTTATGACTGCCTTAATTTTTTTCTATTTCATATATTAAACCATTCAGCTTATAGAAACCCGCAGAGAGCTCTTAAAGCTTCTCTTTTTTGACAACAGCTGGTTTATAATCACTTCACATCACCAGTTCAGGAAGTAGTTGGCATGTTGGTTTTGCAGTGGTAATTGCACAGTATAAGCGATCCAAACTCAGAGCACATGCAGAGATGAGTTTGTGTGGAGCAGCATTTACTGCTCTGAGACACTGAAAGCACTGTGAGCTGCTTGCGTGTAAAAGAAAAAGAAAAAAACGGTCTATTCTTCACTTTGAAACATGCAGTGCATATATTTATGTAATTAAATTGCAGTCTTTGTGATTTGATAATCGTACTAAGCCATATAACGATATAATTTTGACTAGTTTAGCTACTTTAAATTGTAGGTAGTTTTTACCTTGATTTGATTTCATTTCCTGATACTCATCTTTACCTGCAGCTTCATGTCATTGTTGATAATTCCTAAAATGTGCCAGTTTATCATAATTTGTGTAATAACAGCGTCTTGACTCCAGATAAGTGTGATGGTGAGATGCCTCTCTTATTTGATTGTAGTAAGTTCAAGGTCATCTAGGCCATGGCATTCTCAACTCTCCTCACTCCTTCCAACAAACTCAATCTCCCGCTATCAGCCAGCATTTCAACACACCTATAATCTTTATCACTCTTCCATCATACACATACTCTCCTTGAAGCGTTACTTTTTTCTATTGATTCTTGATGTGAATTTAAGTACTTCTGTGGTTCAAGACAATAGAAATGTTATAATTGTTTCTTTGTGTGTGTGTGTGAGCATGTGTGCTCAGGTGCATGGCCGGCACAGCGGGGGGGGTGGGATGCGGGGCCCCGCTGGGCGACACACAGCCTTTTTATCACAGGAATGAGCTAGTACTATTTTAATTAAAATGTCAGAACAAATACTGGCAGAGGTCTTGAGGATGAATCGCTAGATAAGAAGAGCAGTGGGCCAGAACAGGTCAGAGAGACAAAGTCACCTGGGTAGATCTTCATTCATCCCCATGGTCAAAGCACTGTGTGTGTGTGTGAGAGAGAGAGAGAGTCTGTTTTGATCATGATGGAGCCAAATGGAGCAAATAAACAACAACTAGTGCAGATTTCCTAGAGGATTTTAAACCCTTCAGAAAGATCAAGGCTTATATGATCGCATGTAGACTATATTAAATGAAACGGATTGCTATTACTATTACTTCTCATATTCAGGGTTAGTGACTTGAACAACCCATAACACTCAAAACACATCTCAGAACCCCTTAGTGACCAACAGCATAAACCTCTGACACCTTAGCTACCTCATAGTCTGCTAAAAAAAGACCTTAGCATCACATAGCAACAGGCAAAAAAACACTCCAAACATTTTAGCGACTTCTTAGTGTCTCACTCACTGATGGGCCAACAGCATAAACCTCTGACACCTTAGCTACCTCATAGTCTGCTAAAAAAAAAACACTCTGAGGACCTTAGCATCACATAGCAACAGGCAAAAAAACACTCCAAACATTTTAGCGACTTCTTAGTGTCTCACTCACTGATGGCAGATCAAGTGCACAACGCATGAGTTGACCAATACACAGTCTTTAATAATAATCCACAGAAGAACAGACAGGAAATCCAGGAAGACAGGCAACCAACGCAGTGTACGCATAAACTGAACAGAAATGGGGAGTACTTGTACAAAAGCAAGAGAGGGACTAATGACTAAATTAACAGGACACAGGTGAACTGAATGAACTAATCAAGGGAACTAAGGAAAACTAGGTCAAGGAACAAAACTAAGCAGGAGAACAGGAAATGAAAGAAACACAACCAAAGTCCATGAACGGAACATAACTGTGACACTTAGCAATGTACTAAAAATGTCCCTGAACGCCTTAGTGACTATAGAGTGCATTAGTCCCCACCCACTTTTTCAACTGTGCTGATTGATAAAGTATTTTACCCATTCATTTTCCCATTGGGATTTTAAAAAAGTGTTATTCAAAGTTCAAACTTTGATTTGAAGCAAAAAAAATAATGAAAATCAGATCATAAAAAAAGGTACAAGTTATTTGGTGTATCTATAGAAGCACAACATTTTAAGTTTATTGCAAAATATGCACATGTATACAAATATATACGCATTTTGAGAACATGGGGAGACCGACACGATTATGTCATTCACTGAGCTTCATGGGAGGGGGCGGAGCTAAGGAGCTCTTTTGGGCATGCTTTGCTCACTGCAACACTGATTGGTGGGATTTTCTGTGTATGTTAAACTATTTTAAAATAAGTTTAAAAATAAAAATTTATGCAAACTGATGGGTGCAACAAATTGACAACCTCGGAGCTCACAACAGGTATGTCTTAAAGTTTAACGGTTCTTTTAAAAAATGAGTTTCCCTGTGGAGAAAACGAATGAGGTTTTACTTCCGAAACCCGATTGTTGCACTCTAGTTGTGACATGATTAAAAAACACTCTATTAGCCACTGCATAGCAACATGGTAGCAACAGACTAATCGTAGCATGTTCTTGTCATGACCATTGACGTTTTGCTTTACACTCAGGTAGGGAACAGATTCATTTTGCACTCTACACCACTCTGAGCACCTTAGTGACAGCATAGCTTTCACAACCACATGGCAATGTGATAAAAACACCTTAGCAACTGCATAGTAAAGTGCTAAAAAGCACTTAAAATAACTTAGCATATACCTGCATAGCAACATCCTGGTAACCACCTACAACACATTTTCATCATGATGGTGAGATTTGCACAGGCAAACACTCTACATTGAACTTTTTTAAATATTTTCATAATATAAGATATTATAAGTAGATGGTCTTTTTAAAAAGGTTGTAGAGAGCATTGTTGGTTCAGTGTGTGTGTTTGTACTTAACCATATTTCGGGGACAAATTTGTACTCAAAAGTGAGCTAAACCTTACAAAATCTCCAAAAACCTCCCTTTGGGGACGTCCTAATTTGTAAAACTGGTATAAAAATAAGGTAAACAAAGTTTTTTTTTTTTATTGTAAAAATGCAGAAAGTTTTCTGTGAGGGGTAGGGTTAGGATTTGCTTATAAAATCTATAACTATCTGTATATAAAAACAATAGAAGTCTATGTAATGTCCCCATTTAGATAGCTAAGTAAACGTGTGTGTGTGTGTGTGTTTGTGTTTTTCTATTCTGGTGGGGACTTAAACCTGACTACACACAGACTCATGGGGACTCATGTCACGATGCTGAGGCAGTGTGCCAGTGTGTGTTAGAGGGTGATTGTGGTTTGGGAGGTTTGCAGCTGCAGGCATGTGTTAGCTGCCATCAGGAGTGCTGCTGTATGCTAATCTGACATTTGTCACATCTGGGAGCGTGTGTGTCTGTGTGTATGACCGAACCTGTGCCCAAACACATGAATACTTACACATACTTCAATAGAATTGTTCACACTTAATATATAAGATGAAATATAATAACCAAACATAGATTTATATAAAGTAGTATACTTTATAAAAAAAAGTAGTCTTTGAATTTCACTCACTTTGATTGAGACATTGAATCATACAGTACGTTAAACCAAGAAACGAAACACCACTGCTGTGTGTTGCTTGGAGACATGCAACGCTTGATTCTGATTTGCCCTCATTTGGAATTATTTTTGTTAGCAGCACAAAAACAGGAAGTATTATATCATCTTTTTTTGTATTATATTATTAATGTATACACTACCATTCAAACGTTTGACGTCTGTAAGATTTTTTTAAATGCTTCTGCTCACCAAGGCTGGATTTATTTGACCAAAAATACAGTAGAAACATTAATAGTATTGTGAAAGTATTGTGAAATAAATATTGTTACAATAGTATTACAAATATGCAGTTATTTTAACTGTTTTTTTAATGTGTGTGTGTATATATATATATATATATATATATATATATATATATATAGTGGGTACGGAAAGTATTCAGACCCCCTTACCCCCTTAACTCTTTGTTATATTGCAGCCATTTGCTCAAATCATTTAAGTGAATTTTTTTTCCTCATTAATGTACACACAGCACCCCATATTGACAGAAAAACACAGAATTGTTGACGTTTTTGCAGATTTATTAAAAAAGAAAAACTGAAACATCACATGGTCCTAAGTATTCAGACCCTTTGCTGTGACACTCATATATTTAACTCGGGTACTGTCTATTTCTTCTGATCATCCTTGAGATGGTTCTACACCTTCATTTGTGTCCAGCTGTGTTTGATTATACTGATTGGACTTGATTAGGAAAGCCACACACCTGTCTATATAAGACCTTACAGCTCACAGTGCATGTCAGAGCAAATGAGAATCATGAGGTCAAAGGAACTGCCTGAAGAGCTCAGAGACAGAATTGTGACAAGGCACAGATCTGGCCAAGGTTACAAAAAAAATTCTGCTGCACTTAAGGTACCTAAGAGCACAGTGGCCTCCATAACCCTTAAATGGAAGACGTTT
>NW_015505270.1:1767128-1800802 GCF_001515645.1 Sinocyclocheilus grahami | reverse complement strand
TTTTAATAAATCTGCAAAAATGTCAACAATTCTGTGTTTTTCTGTCAATATGGGGTGCTGTGTGTACATTAATGAGGAAAAAAATTTAACTTAAATGATTTTAGCAAATGGCTGCAATATAACAAAGAGTGAAAAATTTAAGGAGGTCTGAATACTTTCCGTACCCTATATATATATATATATATATATATATATATATTAAAGCTGAATTTTCAGCATTATTTCTCCAGGCTTCTGTGTCTCACGATCCTTCAGAAATCATTAGAATATGCTGATTTGCTGCTCAAGCATTTTTTATAATCTATATTTTATTATTTATTATTAAAAATGTGTGCTCTTGCTTAATAAAAGTATTATTTTCTTTAAAAAAAATAAAGATCTTACTGACCCCACACCTTTGAATGGGTAATGTATATGATGTGTTATATTATTATTAATATTTTGTATATATTTATGTGACATTATGGATAATATAAATATAAATAACATTATATAAATATATAACACTATATATTAAATAACAAACATATTATACAGAAAATAATATTTGTTCCCCCAAAACGGTGTTTCTCTGTGTCCACTTATTATCTAGTCATGTATGTTCATGGCTTTCTTCTTACAACAGAAGAGATTCTTTGGCGGTGTGTGTTCAGGTAAAGGCTTGAGTGTTTTGTTAATCAGTGACCTGGCTGCATTCAGAGGGAAGGGTAGGTGGTGTATTTGAAGCGGCGTTAAACATTAATGCCGCCACACCTCTCCCCCTCTCCAAATTAAGCAAATCACCGGGCCACTCTGGGCAGGAAAAGGAACACGCGTCATAATTGTGTGACATTTGGGTAATGACCGTTCTGACATTTCAGACTGACACCTTCTCCCTCTCGCTTTTTCTAGCCTTTCTTTTCCCACCTTTTTGCGGCAGAGGCCCATGTATTTAAAGGGTAATGATACAGACTGACAGCTTTACGCTTTAAATGAACCAGTGACACACACACACACACTCTTGGGATTCTTCTCTTCTGTTGGACTATAGAGCCCATCTCGCCTAAGATGCCATCAAAGGAGAAAAAGAGATTAGATGACCTACGTCATGCAGCCACTAACAAAATATTAACAGTGACTCATCTCATGATAAATCAACATGGATCTATTGAAAGTATGGTTGGTAACACTTTAGATTAGGAAACACATATTTACTATTAACTAAGAGTTTTCCCCCAATAAACTCCTAATTTGCTGCTTGTTGATAGGAAGTAAGGTAGTTTTTGTAGTAGGTATGTTTTAAGTATTGGTATTGGGTCAAGGGACATAGAATATGGTCATGCAGAATAAGGCATTATTATGTGCTTAAGTACTGTTTTTAAGTACTAATAAACAGCCAACATACTAGTAATATGCATGCTAATAAGAAGCTAGTTAATAGTGAATAGCCTAACCTAAAGTTTTACCGTGGCGTTTATAAGAAAAGTGTGTTTCAGTGTTATCCCCATTTTTTTGTCTGGATGGCCCAACTAAAGCAGAAATGAACAGCCTTGTGCGAGAAACCTCTTTTTATAGCATTCTACAGTCGATCTGTAAAGTGTGTGTTTCTTGGCCAGAATAATGTGCAAAGTGGTCAAGATTGTATGCTGCAAGTCTGTCTATGGACTTCCCATCAACTCATGCTCTCTGCTGTGCTTGGTGCTGAAATTCTCCCATTTTGATTCACATGAAAAAAAATCCAACACCAATATGTCATTTGTTGTGTCACAAACATACACTGCTTTGTATTCTTGGAAGCACCTCACATTTATGCAAGGCTGTAAACTCCCCCAGTATCATACAATTTAGGTTCTAATGTTTCTGTGCACACTTTCAAAGACTTTCCACAGCCTGAAAATTCTATTTCATTTTATTATTTGTTTATTTGTGTTGTAATCTAATTTTGGTTTGTTTTAAAAAATACAATTATTTATATTTTATTCATAAATAATACATTATACTCTAGCATGTTCCTATACTGTTATACTGTACCGTAATTTGGAATAATTTTTTTTTTTTATGTTTTTGAAACAAGTCTCTTCTGCTCACCATGGGTGCATTTATTTGATCAAAAATACTGTAAAAGCAGTAATATTATGAAATATTATTACCATTTAAAATAATTAGTTTCTTTTTGAATATTTTGAATATTTTTGATTTATTTCTGTGAGCAAAGCTGTATTTTCAGTAGTCGTTACTCCAGTCTTCAGTGTGACATGATCCTTCAGAAATCATTCTAATATGATGATTTGCTGGTCAATCATTATTATCATCATTATTTTTGGTTCTCATTCATTAGTTATAGTTCTTAACAGTTTTTGCTGAATATAAAGTTCAGTGTTTCATGTTGTATTTCAGTGTTCAATGTTTCAATCAGCATATTAGAATGATTTCTGAAGGATCATGTGACACTGAAGCCTGGAGTAATGATGCTGAAAATTCAGCTTTGCATCACAGGAATACATCACATTTTAAAATGTATTCAGATAGAAATCAGCTTTTTTAATTGTAATAATATTTCACAACATTACTTGGTGCCAATTACCAACCATTTGGCTGGTTTTGGCTTCACCAAAAGTAGGGGGAATGTCGGAAAAGTGCATAGATTCCGTCTAGGCCTGGTCATGACCTTTAATGTAGACAGCTGGCTTAATATTTGTAGGAATTGTCAAAAGTAAGACATCTGAAATGCAAAGCCTTCTAATGTCAAGACATTAAAGACAGAAAAGCAATGATTGTTTAAACATCACATGCAGGTGCAGAGGAGAGAAGCAAGCCTGCAGTGCTGTGGGTCATGTACTTCAACATGAGGGACACATCAGCCCTGGACAGCAGCAACTACAGCCTGCCGAGCAACGTTCACGTGTGCACCGGTCCCGATGGCAGCCTGTGCAGCGACTACTCCATTAAACTGGCGAGTCCAGCAGAAGGAGGCAGACACTGTGTTCATTGGATCAGAAATTGCTTGCTGCCTCAATTATGGGATGTTTAGTCTTTTTTTTTGTTTCTGTGTTCATTTCCAGGCTGAATCCGTGTTTCATCATATCCTCCCTGATGAAGAGTTCTGTCCGCCCGCGCCCAACCCAGAGGACATTATCTATGACGGCGATGGTCCGCAGGCCGAAGGGCCCGGCTTCGACGAGAGTACTAACACAGAAGAGGATAAAAGCCAGGCAGAGGAAGAAGGTGCCGCCCATGAGAAGAGTCCATCGACTGAGAGCTCTGAACCTGCAGAGATGGACAGTGTTACCCAGCAGGCACCATCGGACACGACCCCACCCTCTGAAGAATAACCCCTTTAGAGACGCTTGTTCATTTCTCCACAATCACTGAGCATTTGGAATCCAATCTTCAATCATCCAGTTCTCAATCCTGTTATGTTCATCAACCCTTTTTTTTATACATTTTACGTGCCTTTCTTTTGCATTTTCACACGCGATACAATACATTATACTCTAGCATGTTCCTATACTGTTATACTGTACCGTAATTTGGAATAATTTTTTTTTTTAATGTTTTTGAAACAAGTCTCTTCTGCTCACCATGGGTGCATTTATTTGATCAAAAATACTGTAAAAGCAGTAATATTATGAAATATTATTACCATTTAAAATAATTGGTTTCTTTTTGAATATTTTGAATATTTTTTATTTATTTCTGTGAGCAAAGCTGTATTTTCAGTAGTCGTTACTCCAGTCTTCAGTGTGACATGATCCTTCAGAAATCATTCTAATATGATGATTTGCTGGTCAATCATTATTATCATCATTATTTTTGGTTCTCATTCATTAGTTATAGTTCTTAACAGTTTTTGCTGAATATAAAGTTCAGTGTTTCATGTTGTATTTCAGTGTTCAATGTTTCAATCAGCATATTAGAATGATTTCTGAAGGATCATGTGACACTGAAGACTGGAGTAATGATGCTGAAAATTCAGCTTTGCATCACAGGAATACATCACATTTTAAAATGTATTCAGATAGAAATCAGCTTTTTTAATTGTAATAATATTTCACAACATTACTTGGTGCCAATTACCAAACATTTGGCTGGTTTTGGCTTCACCAAAAGTAGGGGGAATGTCGGAAAAGTGCATAGATTCCGTCTAGGCCTGGTCATGACCTTTAATGTAGACAGCTGGCTTAATATTTGTAGGAATTGTCAAAAGTAAGACATCTGAAATGCAAAGCCTTCTAATGTCAAGACATTAAAGACAGAAAAGCAATGATTGTTTAAACATCACATGCAGGTGCAGAGGAGAGAAGCAAGCCTGCAGTGCTGTGGGTCATGTACTTCAACATGAGGGACACATCAGCCCTGGACAGCAGCAACTACAGCCTGCCGAGCAACGTTCACGTGTGCACCGGTCCCGATGGCAGCCTGTGCAGCGACTACTCCATTAAACTGGCGAGTCCAGCAGAAGGAGGCAGACACTGTGTTCATTGGATCAGAAATTGCTTGCTGCCTCAATTATGGGATGTTTAGTCTTTTTTTTTGTTTCTGTGTTCATTTCCAGGCTGAATCCGTGTTTCATCATATCCTCCCTGATGAAGAGTTCTGTCCGCCCGCGCCCAACCCAGAGGACATTATCTATGACGGCGATGGTCCGCAGGCCGAAGGGCCCGGCTTCGACGAGAGTACTAACACAGAAGAGGATAAAAGCCAGGCAGAGGAAGAAGGTGCCGCCCATGAGAAGAGTCCATCGACTGAGAGCTCTGAACCTGCAGAGATGGACAGTGTTACCCAGCAGGCACCATCGGACACGACCCCACCCTCTGAAGAATAACCCCTTTAGAGACGCTTGTTCATTTCTCCACAATCACTGAGCATTTGGAATCCAATCTTCAATCATCCAGTTCTCAATCCTGTTATGTTCATCAACCCTTTTTTTTATACATTTTACGTGCCTTTCTTTTGCATTTTCACACGCGATACCGGTTTTATTTTGTTACTGTAAGCTGTTTATGTATTGAAATTTTTTCTAAAATGTATTCACACTTTTGCATGGTTCAAGTAAGGTGCTTGAATTATACTGTATATTCTGGAGTTATTCAGACGACTAAGATTAAATGATTTTGGTCACATGCAGGACCAATACTCTTATTTTGGCTGCTGCTTCAAATCTTCAAACCTTGTATTTCAGATGTCTATTTGAATGCTGTCTGTCTTTTCATTCGGCATTACGTCTGTTTTGTGTCGTCGCTTCCAAATATACGCTATAAATGTATCATGGCTGCTGGTATTAAATATTTAATTGAAGATGTATTTTAGTTCATTATTTGTACCGTCAGCCACACTGCAGGATTGAACTTCACATTGTTTGTCACTGATACAAACCGATTTCAGTGCAAAACTCCAATGTAAACTGTGACGCCGAGCATTAGTGATGCTCTCTGAGTGCGGTTTACCTGCCATGAAGGCGAGGTGAGGAACGCTAGCAGGCGCGAGGGAAGGAGCACAGTTTGATGACATTTGGTTTGCACTGCCATGGCTGAACAGATGGCTCATTATGGCTGCGAGTGCGCAGTCGTCCCTCACAGCACTTGCTGCCTTTGTTTCCCTGGAATTTGATATGGGCTCTGCCGAGAGTATTTACTCACTCTGGAGGGGAAGAATTACTGCTGAACACATGGCCCAGGTTAGTCCCAGACCAGAGGAAGTGTGCTGATTCTTTCCAACGGCTGGGAGTAAGCACAGCACTGACGAGTGTTTAGAGTCAAGTCAAGAGTGATGTGTGTCACATATAACCCAGTCTTCGGTTTAATTCACTCATTTTGTATGTTGTATAGGCTTAGAATGCAGAATGTGATGTGTTTTGAAGTGATGACGGGGGTTTTCTAAGAAAATTTCTCCCAAAACTTTTAGGATTACTTTATTTGAAAATGAACCAGGGCTGTAACCTCTATTGACATTGCGGGACCACCACAGGGGGGCATGTGCCTCCTATATTCAGATTATTAAATTAAATAAAAAATGAAAGTACTAATAGTTATTTGTCATTAGTAAGCCTGACACAAAAGCAATACATTATTTCAACCCTGTTACTGTAAGTTTGGGATTTATACATTTAAATTTAAATAATTAACAGAGTTTATTGTGCGTGGTAATAATCAGTATTTAAATTAGTATTACAATAGCACATGAAATTTCTCTCTGACAATGTGGTTTGTGTCAACTTTGTTTCGGGGTTGAAGATCAGTTAAAAAATGTCTATTAATGGCCTCCGCTAGCAAGCATCATTGCACCGCACAGTATTATTCACAAGTTGTGTTTTGATGATTAAAGAAAATGTGTTTATCCCTTAACAGAGTTGAACTATCATGCTTTATGAAGTTATTTATCATTAATAACCCAAAGCCTGACCTTACAGCACAACTTAATTTCAACCCTGTCACTGCAAGCTTGGAATTAATGTAGAGATTTTAATAGGTAACTGAGTTTATTTAACCTTTTGATAAATTGCACATTATGATTTATTATATTAAATATTAATATAAATATTACTAACTCATGCCATTTTTCTTTGAAATGTGTTTTGTCAACCGCTACATCCAAAATGTTCTTGAGTTGATGATCAGTGCAAAAAATGTCTAATAATGGCGCAGCTAGCAAGCATCATTACATCACACCGTATTATTAACAGGTTGTATTATGCTAACTGAAATAATGTTTATTCCATAACAAGTTGAGCTATTAAGCTTGATTAAGTTATTTGTCCTTAGTAATGCTAAGCCAGACCCTACAATACTACTTTATTTCAACCCTGTTACTTTAAGTTTGGAATTTATTTACATAAATTTTAATAGGTAACTTGAGTTTATTGTGCTTTGGTAAAAAGTGCACATTACAATGTATTTAAATATTAATAACTCATGCCATCTCATTTGAAAGACGTGTTTGTGTCAACCCTGTTACATATACATGTTTCAGGGTTGAAGATTTCAGCGCAAAAATGTCTCATAATAGCCTGAGCTAGCAATCATTGCACCACGCCATAGTCACAGGCTATGTTCTGGCGATTAAAAATAGTGTTTATGCCATAACAGAGTTGAATAGGGGCAAAAACTAATAGTTTTTTCATGTCAAACCATTATGAACAGAACATGGGGGACAAGACGAATTCCACATTTTCGCCAAATCATGAATAATGCATATTTAAAAGAAAAAAATGACATAAATTGTGAAAGCATGGTATTTTTAATTTCAATAAAAGTTCAATCTATTTCCAATAAAGAATATACCTTCCAACAAAACCATTTTAAAACCTTATTTTTTTTTATTTGCCTGTGCTCTAATTAAATCTCTCAAGTAATGTAAGTTCACTATATCCTATTAATTCATGTGAGGACAAACAAATGACATAATTTCCTGTGAGGGACCTACCCATATTTTCCCTCAAGCAGAGACAGGAGAACTTGGGGTCTCAAACATGCCCTTATTTAGGTTTAAACCTATTGAGTGTCCATATATCTGCTTCATGCCCTGTGATCGATTTCCTCAATTTTCATAATTTCATGACAATCCTTTATCTCCAGCATTTTGGTTTCATCTCATTGTTTTGGGGGCATGAGATTATTTTCTTCTCTCTTGAGTGGCCTGCCTGCTCAGTAGCATCATTGGGAATCAATTTTCTGCATGGAGAGTCTTGACATTCAAACGCAAAAGGGTAAAATGTGCCACAGGCAAGACACCTAGCGGGGGCCACGTTTCTCCGGCTCTGTGGGGTGCATTCAGTGAGGAATCTTTAGGGACTTACTCTGAGGAGTTGTAAAATGTTTCTCCACAAATTAAGGATTGACACACAAATAGTTTTACTTCGCAGATGCCTCTGGTTAATTAAGAAGGCCGCTTAACAAGGTGCTGTCCAAGAGGTGTAATGTGAGGGAATGCACTTATCTGCTCAAGACAAATAGACTAACAGCAAATAATGCAACCATACGGAAGACGTTTCTTTATTTAGTTTATAGTTGGAGTTGGACAGATTGGTGGTATAACAGTTATGCCAGGTTTCAATCAATCAAAGTAAATATCACTTAGTGTAGGGTTATTTCTAGCCAAGCTGTAATTTTGTGAACATATGCAAAACCCCCCCAAAAAAAGAAAAGGTTATTTAACTTGGCTTGCAATGAAATTAGGCGTAGCACGATAAAGCAGTTGGCATTTTATTCTAAATTGGTTGAAAACTACATTTACTCCACCATCAATTCCATCACAGAATGCTGTTAAATACAATTCATCAAGCAGTAATTCGCTTATTTATTTAAAAATGTAAACATTTTAAAATGGAAAAGTGTCCTTTTCTAAGTCCACAGCACCAAAAAGTCCCCACAGATGAAGAAACGCACATACAGTATATCTGCCACTCAGTTGCTTTAATGTGTTTTTACTGACATCTAGTGGCTACATTATGTCAATACATAAGCTTAATGCACATTTAGGGAGCGTGCTTCTTGGAGTCGTTTAGTTCTGCTAATTGAATTCATTCATTCATATTCTTGTCCATACAACGAAATATCTATTTTTCACAATGTTTAAAGCGAAAAAAATTTATGAAATAAATAGCAATACATTACTTAAATCCTTTAACTATAAATAACGTCCTTTGTAATAACTTAATTAAATTATTAAATTGATAACTATTTTTAAAATATAATTTCATTTAATGTATTATCATATATGGCTGCATTTCAAGGTTCTTTATTTGTCATATATACATATTACTAGTGAAATGTTTTTTGTTTTGTTTTTTAGTTCGCCAGTGCAAAAACAAACAGAACCAACAGCCAATTAAGGTTTTGAAATTTGAGTTTGAAGGCAAGATTTTAAGTGTGTGAAGATTATGAAATACTGTTCTGTCCATTTTCTGTTCTAAACATGGACGTATCGTACTGGGGCCGGTTGCATAAAAAGTTTAGACTAGTCTTACAGAGTTAGCCATCAATTTTTTTTTCTTTAAGACTGGTCATATGTATTTAATTCTGTTACATAAAAGTGTAGATTCGTCTGAATTGAATCCAAAAAATAAGCCTGATTACTGCTTGGCTAACTGCTATTGGTTCGGCTAGTTCTTAAGACACTGTCTTAAATGTACAATTACATGTCTAGGTGTACTCCTGGGATTACCGGGCTCGGCAGATAATGTTGTTAAATAACATGAAACTGTATGTTAATGCCCGCTATCATTATTTAAGGTGTTGCAATTATTTTGTATCTCAATTTCTGACAAGAACGAGGCAGGAGAGGTTTGAGGGTCTCACGAGTCTCTACCTATATATACCACAACATCAAATGAACTTCACCGGAAGTTTACGAGCTGGCTTATCTTAATGCGGAAGTTATAAA
This sequence comes from Sinocyclocheilus grahami, assembly GCF_001515645.1. NCBI lineage: Eukaryota > Metazoa > Chordata > Actinopteri > Cypriniformes > Cyprinidae > Sinocyclocheilus > Sinocyclocheilus grahami. The sequence continues at coordinate 1,791,442 of NW_015505270.1, read as the reverse complement.
AGAACGCTCCGTGCATATGGTCAATACTTGTGTGCTCTTTGAGAGACTTTTTCCTGTGCACTCAAACCCAAAAGCGCACATATACAGGCACCTCTGAAACAGAGCGCAACAACAGAATTGTGTTATTTTTTACGCTTTATTGTACATAAATGGCCAAATATATACAAAATGATGTAAAAATGCCTGTCTTCTTGGCAAGTATTCACGTAAACGCAGTCGGTTATATATTAAGGGAATGTGAACAGTTGAGAAACAAAACTAACAGGATAGTAGCTCTATGCACAAGGTCTTAAAGAGACAGCAGCCTAATTAAACCTGCTGCTGTCTGTGTCATTACTGTTTATTTATGCAGTGAAGACCATCCAATGTTATTTTACAGTTGAATAGATTATTCATTTTCTTTAGTATTCTGTACCTTACTGTTAGAACTACCTGAAAAACATATAAGCACTGTTAATTTCATTTGCATCTTGTTATTGTATTTGTGTTATTGCTTGTCATTTATTTATTTGTTCTTATTTTATTACTGATTGTTTACTTGCCTTTTTTAGTTAAATTCAGAGTTTGTTGCACAACAAAATTAGCCCATAACAATACCTAATGTGCTTTCATTAATTAGCCCTGTATCTAATTATTATTAATATTTAACATACACTGGAAAGGTTTCTGTGACCTCTCATGAGATCTCTATATTTATTTCCAGAACATGATGCATGATGGGATATGCACGAGGGAGAGAAGCAGCAGTGGCTCTGGTGTGTGAGGCTGAACTCTTGTATGAGTTTGTAATGGTTTTTGTATTCTTTGCACTGTTCTAAACATTAATATTTTATGTGCAGCAATACTCAGGCTCAGTTGCCTTACACCTGATTTTAAATCAGTTTTTCAAACGTTATGATTTAAATGGAGATGATTGTACTGAGAATAACTTTCATATTTTCACCACTTTAATATTTTTTCCGCGTTGTTTTAATGTATTTTAAAGAGTGGGCAGTCAAAAATGCTGGATGATAGATATTCTTCATTCTTTCTGACAAACAACAAAAGATAATGTGAATTACAGTACAGTATGTACAATGTTTTCTAAATGTTTAAATTGCAGTGTAGAGCGTTTATTATAAGGGGGTAGAATCCACAGCTCAGTACTCACTACTCACTTCTCATGAGTACTTTTAAATAAGCTAATCTTTTACTCTTACTCAAGTAGTTTTTTGGACAAGTACTTTTTACTCTACTCATATAGAGTAAGATTTTATAGTATATACTGTACAGAGTATATTTTTATATTGAGGATATTTTTTCAGTACTCTTTCCACCAGGAAGAACTCATTGATGGACTGCAGAGACGCTATCAAAATAAAATTTGAATAATTATGATGCATCAAGAGAGAAAAATTTATATCGATATGAACAATTATCCCAAAGAATGCAATATAAATATTTACCACTGCATTGCTTGTTACTCCAACTTCATTCCTCATAGCTGCCATTGCTCAGGTCACACAAACCATGTTGTAGGATGCAGGTTCAAAAGGCCATTAAATGGTTGTAAGTCATAAATCTAAATTGGATGAGACATGTTTTGAGACTATACACATCACAAAATGTAATAACAATGCAAGTTAGTTTATGTCTTGAACTGAACTGATGTATGTATGTATGGTTGCAATATATTAACAAGTACCCACCCTAATGAAAATAGGGTTTTAGCTTAATTTCTCCCTAATGTCATTCAGTCAATATGACTTTATTCTGTGGGGGAAAAAAAGATCTGATTAACTGACTGACATCATTCTTTCCAACATTTCTGTATGCCAGTCAAGAAAGCAAGCCACATGGGTTCAGAACGACATAAAGGGGAGTATAAGATGACAGATACATTTTTATTTTGGGGGTAAATCATCTATTAACAAGCAACCACAGCGACCTTGATTGGCTTAGAATGCATTTTCAAATCCACATTGACTTTAGCTGCATTCATCGTGGGGTATTTAATGAAAATGGACTTTTTAAACATCCGTCATATCCGTCAATTTCTGGTAGTGCATTTTAATGATGTTGAAGTAGGGTATGGGCATGTTAATACCGTTGGCTCAGAATGCATTTCCAAATCCACACTGCATTGTGCTACATTTATCATATTTTAATGAAAATGCAATCCCAAGTGTCCTATTCGTTAGTGTAAATGCTTTTAAGAGTAATAACTTCTGGTTATGATGTAATTGCAGTTTGAATTGTGATTAACACGACATGTCTTTATTACAGGGGTGTCCAAACTCGGTCCTGGAGGGCCACTGTCCTGCAGAATTGAGCTCCAACACCAATTAAACACACCTGAACAAGCTAATCAAGGTCTTACTAGGCATACTAAAAACTTCCAGGCAGAGGCAGGTGTGTTGAGGCACGTTGGAGCTAAACTCTTCAAGAGAGTGGCCCTCCAGGACCAAGTTTGGACACCCCTGCTTTATAATGTCTTGCATATATCCTACACTTGGCCAGTAATCCCTTTTTTCACTCAAGTCTTATATTCTCAAAACATATTGTGGCCAAAATTTTGAAACTGTGCATTTTGACTCTTTATTTTAATAATGAGGACACAGAAATCATTTTCTGTGGTAACTGACATGATACCAAATATGTTTAACTGGAATATGCTACACTCAGACATTGGGTGTATGTTAGAAGCTCACCAGAAAGATGTAGCACTTCTTCCTTGTGCTCATGAGCTCCAAATCGGAAGGTGTGATCACAGTAGGGCCTTTCGCACCGCTTTAGTTCCAGAACTAAATGTACATGAGATCAACCATGTTTCAGGGAAACGATTTGTAACTCCTGACACGCTGTCCAAGATGCCCTGTATGAACAATGCAACAGATGCTGAATCAACTCTCATGGAAGACAAAAATATCTACCTTGCCCAAATAAGGGAAAGCTTTCCAGCTTCAAAGAGCCGACTGGACGAAATTCGACAAGAGTTAAAGAAAGACACTTTATGCTTCCAAATAATGAGGTTCCACGAATACGGATGGCCGAGAACAGTACAGGCAGATGACAAACTCAGACCTTACTGGTTGTAAAGAGACATGATTTTCATCCTTGATGGAGTGCTTCTACATGGAACAAGGTTGATAAACCCTGCCTCACTCCAAAGATCAATTCTGGAAAACATTCATCAGGCACACCAAGGACTTGAGAAATGTCGCCAAAGAGTAAGACAGTCTGTGTGGTGGCCTGGCAGCACACCAAACAGTGGTGCAGCAATGTGATGAATGTAGAAAGGCTTCCACTATGGCTGTAGAACCACTATAACCTACAGACTTCCCATCTTATCCATGGCAGAGAGTTCAGGAGTTTCGAAGTTGTTATCTGATTAGTTGAATTATACAGGATTTCCGGCAGATGTGTGCGTCGCATTCTTTAACGTTCCGCCTGGAAACAAAGATGCCTTGTCGCCAAACCCCCTCATGTTAAAAGAAAGCTGTCGTGTTTACAACTGTGACAGTGAGCGCTTATCAGGATCAGCTAAGCGCTGGATTTTCAAAAGTATGTGAAATATGTAAAGTTCACAGCATAGACCAGGGCTCCTCAAATCTGGCCCACGAGATCCACTTTCCTGCAGAGTTTAGCGCTAACCCTTATCAAACACACCTGAGCAAGCTAATCAATGTCTTCAGGATCATTAGAAAATCACAGCTAGGTGAGTTTGATCAGGGTTGAAGCTAAACTCTGCAGCGCATTGGATCTCCAGGGCAAGATATGAGGAAACCTGGCATAGACTCTTTAAAATACATCCAGAACATTTCCATGCCCCTAAACATGACGCGGCACAAAACAAAACGTGATTGGTTGCTTTACATGTCAATCATATGGCCTCTTGGGCGGTCCTTGGCCGTTCAAAGCGGCCAAGGTTCCAAGCCCTTCTGCCATAGGTCTGAACTGAAGGTTTGGCTACGCGAGACTAGACACTCATAGTTCAACAGCTAGCTTCAAGCCCACAGCCTGCTCTACCTACCAGACCGGGAACTTACACAAGATCGGGGCGTTTGTCAGTACCGCCAAGCCGAATGGATCTTTAGCTTATGGCCAGTGAACACAGAGGCAGAATAATCCTCTCACTGTGCCAGGAGTGCTCAGGTAGTCCACCCTGATCTCCTTAGCGATAAAAAAATGAGATATAGAGAGAAATGTGTTCATTTGATTGGAAAAAAATGTTGAGACAAATGTGTTCATTTGAATGGAAAAAAGAGGGGAAAGTATGTTCATGTAAAGATGGAGAAAATATTCCAATGTTAGTAAAGCAATAATTTTCTTCTACGTTAGATAAGCATGTCAAGTAAAGAAATGAATATAGTTACAATATGATTTTTTTGTTGTATGCCAGAACTGTTAAATACTGGGGGGTTTTGAGGTTCATTGTTTGGGAGAGATATTGTGATATCTGACTGGCGAGATCGCTACTGAGCAAGCGGCAACCTTCCGGTCTCTCTCTTGAACATGGAAGTGACTTAAAATGCAATTCATTGACTGGCTGATAGAGACTGGCTCCAAAAGGGAGTCAATCCCTTAGACCCCCCCATGTTAAAATCCCCAAATTTACCAGAGAAAAATTTTTTTACAGCCTGGTATAAAAAGTTGTTTTGATCTAGTTAGCTAATTTTGCCCTTCATGACAACTGTGAGGGGGAATTTTTTTTATAATTCATCTTTTTAATTATATTGAGCCTTAAAGTTCTGCATAATTAAGGGCATGGCCGCTTGAGTGACAGGTGGATTGCCAATGTCATGACCATTGAGCAAGGCGGGCGTGGTTTCAGAAACCAATCACCTCAGCTCCACCCACATCCCGCCTCTTTACCCATTTTTGATTATCTGGGAGCGACGCGCTGCCGAGATGACGATGGCCGGCTCCGCCCACTTTAGGCTTCAAAAATGCTCTTCAGAAACTTACGGGTGACGTCACGGACACCACATCCATGTTTTATACAGTCTATCCCAGTGGTTCCCAACCCTGGTCCATGGAGGCACCCTAACACTGCACGTTTTGCATGTATGTAGGGTTTTTGAAAATGTTGTCTTGTAATAAATGTTCGTTTTGACTGACGACTCGTTTCGAATTTTCTATAGACTCGTTCACTGAAATTAAATTTTGATATTTACGCCATGACATTGCAATTTCAGTACTGGTTGAAATGTTGTACACAAAAATCTTATGCTTAGAATGCACGCTGCCCTCTTGACAAGTGTTACATCAAATTCTGTGGCCATCGTATTCTGTGACAGTAGTAGGCCATGTTGCCACTGTTTAGCTTTAACTCGATCACACAGGAGAGTTGGGTATGCAAACAGTGTAAGTTATATGAGTGCACTCCGATGCCAGTCTGGTGTCGTGCTGTGTAGAAACAGATGCGCCGATTGAACTGTGCAAAACAGGGGCCAGTTGCCCCTAAAACATAGCCACTATTTTAAGACTGGGTCTTAAGAACTAGCAGTAGACAAGGGGTCGTACCTCCGACATTCAAATTAGACCAATCTACCTTTTTGTTGTAATTGAATTAAAAAAGTTATGACCATTCTTGAAGAAAAAAATTAGATGACTAACTTTTTAAGACTAGTCTAAGCAGTTTATGCAACCGTCCCCAGGTTTATTTACATCAAGAAACATGGTTATTAGACAAGCCGAGTGCTTTGCATTCTCTATTCATCATGATTACTTTGCAATTGTTTTTTAATATTAATTGTTCATTGTAATACATAGCCTATATAGGCTATATACTGTATACACATCCCATGGAAATAGCTGGTCATTTTGACATATTTGGACAAGCAAACACTCTTTTTAAATGTAAATTTTAACAAAATTTAACAACAAACAGATCAGTCACATGGAAAAATTAAATATATCTTATATATTTATTACACCTATAATCCATAAAATTACAATAAGATGTTCAAGATTGTCCGTCACTGTACAAACCAAAACAAATTGTTTTTTTAATGATGCTATGATATTATTACAATGATACTAACAATATATACAGTATATATATATATACATATATATATACTCTGTGTGTGTTGTGTGTGTATGGGGCACCGTTAAATTAAATGTGTAAGAAAAACAGATCACATTCTGTCAGATTTAACTAACTACCCAAACAAATACATTTTGCAAGATTTACCTAAATAAGCTTTATGAAATTTGTTTTATTACTATATACTATATCAAAATAAAAGACTAAAGCTAAATCTAAATGTTTCATCTAAATGGAAATCTTGTAGTTAAATCTAAATGTTAAATCTAAAAACGTATCTGAATGTTATAATTAAATGTTAAATCTAAATTTAAATGTTAGGTGTAAATGTTAAAACCAAATCCTAAATATAAATGTGAATCCTATATGTAAATCTTATATCATATATATACCGCTGTATATATATATATATATATATATATATATATATAAATAAACATACCATTCCAAACCTATAATTTTACGTTTTAAATGTTAAATCTAAATTTTCAGCTAAATATTTAAATGTTTAGCTAAACATTTAGAAATCATCCAAAGAAAAAAAGTGAAAATATAGCTTTATAATGATTTTTTACCATCTATTTTTCTTTTTGAAAAGCCTCACCTATATACGGAGCCACATATGGTTGCCCTTTGTAGAAGAATGATTTCAGTGTAGCTCTCAGCATTCTTTATTCACATGCATTATGGGCAATTGTGCAGCTACTGTTTCTAATCTGTTATACTGAAGACATTTGACGTGTGTATTTGTGTGTGTGTGTGTGTGTGTGTGTGTGTGTGTGTGTGTGTGTGTGTGTGCATAAGGAATGTGCCTCTATGCGGATTTGTAAACAAAACAAAAAACAGAGACAGAAAGAGAAGAGTTAAAGCTAAACTGTCATTAAGACTGTGAGAAACATGTCTATTGTTTGTCAAAGTACTCTAAAATTGTGCACGTTTCTCATCTATGTATTTTTTCATGAAGCCCAAATCACATTGTCTCTGCATAAAAAGGGTATCGCACAATTTATTTAAAAATAAATAAAAATGTAAACATGACAATGACAGATTTTTGAAATGTCTAAATAATAAATCAGGAATGATGTTAGGCAGAATTAAAAATAATGAAGGTTCATAGACTACATGTTTTTATAAATTCAGTCATACCAACTGTACATTCTGTAACAACACTGTTCATGAAATAATCCAATCCCTTGTCTTATGCAACCCACTGATGCTGAAAGAATCAGCTGTCAGAGGACACTCTGTGTGTGTGTGTGTGTGTGTGTGTGTGTTGTGTGTGTTTAAACTCATTGTCAGTATAATCTGACAATGACGCAAAACAATAATCCAGAACCAGGGTTATAGGGTTAGTTAACTAAAAAATAAAAATAAAACCATTAAAAATTTTATATGAAATGAAATAAAATGAGATATATATATATATTTACACACACACACACACACACACACACACATATATATATATATATTTGTCTCTGCATAAAAAGGGTATCGCACAATTTATTTAAAAATAAATTAAAATGTAAACATGACAATGACAGATTTGTGAAATGTCTAAATAATAAATCAGGAATGATGTTAGGCAGAATTAAAAATAATGAAGGTTCATAGACTACACGTTTTCATAAATTCAGTCATGCCAGCTGTACAGTCTGTAACAACACTGTTCATGAAATAATCCAATCCCTTGTCTTATGCAACCCACTGATGCTGAAAGAATCAGCTGTCAGAGGACACTCTGTGTGTGTGTGTGTGTTGTGTGTGTTTAAACTCATTGTCAGTATATATAAAAAGAGAAGTGACAAACAAGCGCAGAGGAGAGAGCGAAACAAAACACCGGTCATGAGTTAGAAGTACAAAAAAAGAAAAAGGTAAAAGAAGTACAAAACAATTGTATTCGTCTGAAAGAAGAAAGTCATCTAGGATGGCTTGAGGGTGTGTACATTTTGTGGGTAATTTTAATTTTTGAGTGAACTATCCCTTTAAGGTTCTTCATGGAACCACAGATGCCAGTAAATAATTATTTTTTTGAATAATGTTTAATAACGTCATGTTTCATCACTGGATGTAAAGAATTCAGCCCGGACAGCTCCTGATACTGTATTGAGTGGGCGTGATCTAACAACTCGGCAAGCAATCTGATTGGGTGACAGTAATGTGGGCGGCACTCGGCTCGGCTAATGTCCGTCCTGTGCACTGAAAGCTCTCTCCTCCACATCACGAGTAGACACGCCCCTTATTGCTGATTGGCTACAAGTTTGTTTTGCTATTCGGCCCGAATCAGTTTTCTAAAGTGTTTTTGAAAAATCCCATACCCTACCTTTAATTTGAAAATTATGGTGATTCCTTAACTATGGGCACTTTTGACTTGATATATTACTTAATTAAAAACATTTGAAATGTACATTGAAATTCATGGGATAATGATTGTATTTCAGACTGACTATACACATTGTTTTTCATAAATTCATCATTACCACTGCACACTGTTAATTCCACCTCAGCCATTTATGTTGCAGTAATGACGCTATTGAACCCTTTTAGGGAAAAATACTTCCAGTTGCCATGGACTGCATTATAATGTAATTTTACATTTTTGTTTCTAAAATTCCATGAGCACGAGTTGAAGTTATCTTGCTGTGGTAATGATGACTGAAAAAAAAGTCCTTCAAGGGGGAAGATATTTTACAGAAGGATATTCATACACACAATCAATTTGAAAATGTAAAATTTTTTGTCAATATTTATTCTCCCGTAATGAACTGTTCTGACATGACAGAACAGTTCATTTTTAGTGATTACATTTTATTAAATGTTAAAAAATTATCTTTAAGGTATGTTAATAAGGTATATAACCCATTATTTTCCCCTTCTACATTTATTAAAGTTCTTCTTATTATTTAAAAATAAAAGACAAATATCCATAGTTACAGAGACACCCATGAGCATGTTAAAAAGTAGGTCATCGCTGGAATATGAGTAACCATGTAATTATTATTTAATGACATTCATTCACATCAGTATACAGGCTCGGAGGAGCAGTCACAAATATCCAGATGGCGGGGATTTCTCTCTGCTTTGGGTATTTCTCTCCCAGCTGGGCTCTGCCGAATCAACCCATTACGAATGGGATCACATAGAATGATTTGTGACAAGGAGCCATCCATTCCTGAGCACCCGGTCTCCTCATTACCGGGCCCTGAGAAACTCCGTATGGAATGGAGTCTGCCAAGTTTTATCAACCTGTTTCTGCCTGAATTCCCCCATCGCAATGTCCCAGGACATGAGCATTTTCAGGTGAGATGCTCATTAATCAACATTTTGTGCTTTATTTCTTATTTTACATATATTTTTCTCATTATTTTATCATATTGTCTAACCTCTAGGTCTTGGGTTACATAGCGAAAGGATCTTTTGGTCCCATTTTAAAGGTTAAGGATAAGTCGAAGCAAAAGATTTATGCAGTTAAGGTAAAATCTTTGTCTATAAGCCAGGCAAAATGTTGCATACACCCACTCATCCTTCATAATTATACGCATTTAAGAAACATGTTGTGCTGCCTAATGTGGAAACCATATATTTTTTTCAGAATTCTTTGATGAATAGAATTGTATTTTTCTTTTGTAACATTATAAATGTCTTTAATGTCACTTTTGATCAATTTTATGCATCCTTGCTGAAAAAAATATTATTTCTTTCAAAAAACTAAATCTTACTGACCCCAAACTTTTGAACGGTAGCGTATATGAACTGGTCTTCCTCTTCATGAGGAAGAATAAACAGCCTGTCATAGTTATGTTCATTCGCCATTTGTGTTTTTTTTTTTGTCTAATGTAGGTTATTCCAAAATCTGAGATTTTGCGCTTGGGAGTTTTGGAGCAGTCTAAGGAGGAAGTAGTAGTCCAGGTGATCCTCAGTTTTCTATGATGTCATCATTTTTATCAGGTCTAATGGTCTATGTCATCTTTTACAGCCACTGACTCCTAGCTTATGTCATAAGACATAAGTGTATTGTGTGTTTTAGTAGCAACAGGAAGGAAATAAAAGCAAATGTAAGCAGGTCTTTTTATCACCCTGGTACATGAGGTTTATGACTCACTGTACCTGTGCTCTTGTTGTCAAACTGTTGCTTTGCAGCGTCAGGTCCACCACCCTTTTGTCCACGACCTGCAGGACTGCTGGCAGACCCAGCGGCACATCTACATTAGTGAGTGATTCAGAACGCACCCCTGCCCCAACTCTCCTCCTGCCTTTCCCACCACTAAATCAGTTTTCCCTCACACCAAGTGCCATGTGGCCCTGACACAACAATCTCCCTGGAGCTCCTACAAACTATCATTCCACCTGAACTTTTTTTTTTTATTCTATGAGAAGCTGTGAGAAAAGTGAAAGTGACGTGACATGTGGCCAAGTATGGTGACCCATACTCTGAATTAGTGCTCTGCATTTATCCCACCCAAAGTGCACACACACAGCAGTGAACACACACACACGGAGCAGTGGGCAGCCATTTTTTTGCCTTGCTCAAGGGTACCTCAGTCATGGTATTCAAGGTGGGAGAGAGCGCTGTACGTTCACTCCCCCCACCTACAATCTCTGCCGGTACGAGACTCGAACCCGCAACCTTTGGGTTACAAGTCCGACTCTCTAACCATTAAGCCACGACTTCCCCTGGACATATCTAAGGACATATAAGGACATATCTAAAATGATACACTAAAGTTTATTAAAGTCTCTTTTGCTCACCAAGGCTGCATTTATCTGATCAGAAATACAGTAAAAAACAGTAATGTTGTGAAATATTATTGCAATTTAAAATAGCTGTTTTCAAAATATTTTCCTGAATTTTCTGCGGCCATAATTCCAGTCTTCAGTGTCACATGATCTTTCATAAATCATTTGAATAGGCTGATTTGGTGCTCAAGAAACTTTTTTTTTATCAGTGTTGAAAACATTTGTGCCGCTTAATATTTTTTAGAAAACCATGGCAATTTTTTTCAGGATTTCTTTGAATAGAAATCTTTTGTTAGTCTTAAATGTTACTTCTGATCAATTTAATGTGTCTTTGCTGAATTAAAGCATTAATTTCTTTACAAAAGTACTGACCTCAAACTTTTGAAGGTTGGTGAATGATCTGGCATTATATAGTAGAGTTGATGTGCCTAATAATTATTAATTAACTGACATTAAAGGTGAAGAGCCATTGGTGGGACTTCAGTACTCTCTCCAAATTCATGCCATTGGTCGAGTAAATGCTGCTGTGTCGGGATGCTCAACAAACAATCAGAACAATGTTTTGGAAGCAACTAGAGCCACTTTATTTCAGCTTATGAAATGGCTGACCTATAGTCATGCTGGGAGAGGAGAAAGTGTAAAAAAAAAAAAAAGAAACAAACACCTTTATTTTATTTTTGATTCTGTGTGGCACATTGGGTACAGAGTATCAGTCCGAGAATTCCCAAATTCCAAAGAATGAAAGCAATTCATGTTTTATAGCATTGGATCTCAACTCCACTGCTCTGCACATTTTGCATGTCTTCCTTATTTAACACAACTGATTAAGATCATCAGCTTGTTAGTGGAGAGCTTCCGATAAGTGTGTCCGATAAGAGAAACATACAAAATGTGCAGAGCATTGGGTCCCTGCAGGACCGGAGTTGTGAGCCTCTGTTGTATAGAATATGGGTGCTATCCATGGTGCTGAAGTCAGCCATCTATAGTTGAAAATCTAATTAGTCCTAGGAAGTTGTTATATAGTGTAAAGTGCATGTAACGTGACCCAAAGACTTTTGAACAAGGTTCGTCTAGGCAAACTTATTTAGTTCAAAAATAACTTAAATAATTTTGGCTTGAGAAAACCTAGACAGAAAGATTGAATGCTTGACGTTTGAATGATTTAAAGACATGCAGCCTCATATAGATAGATAGATGCTCAAATTTATGAAAAATTCAGAAATCATTGCCTTGCAAGTTTATTAAATAATTCTCCAAACTTAATTATGTTTTCTGCTACCAATAAAATAATCAATTTAAAGGGATAGTTCACCCAAAAATGAAAATTAGCCCATGATTTACTCACCCTCAAGCCATTCTAGGTGTATATGACATTCTTCTTTCAGACGAATCCAATTGGAGTTATATTAAAAATTGTCCTGACTCTTCCAAGCTTTATAATGGCAGCGGGCAGGTGTTTCTGTTCAACAGTCCAAAAGAAGTCCAATAAAGTGCATCCATCCGTAATAAAAAGTGGGGGGTGAATAAATGCCTCCTGTAGCAAATTGATGCGCTCTTGTAAGGAACATATCCATATTTAAAACATTATAACCACTTTTCTGTAGCTTGCGCTAACTGTCGCACGTGAAAGCCGCTCTGGGCGGATGACATAGGAAGTAGGCATAGCGCATGCGCCGGTGAGAAGTGATGAACGCGGAAGAACAAAACAAAACATCGTTCACAAATTAGAAGTACAAAATTAGGATTTGTAAAGAAAAATGTCAGAGGATTTCAATATAAGCCAAGAGGAGACTGGTTTTCCTTTGCTAAAGTAAGGAAACTTTGCTTCCTTTGATCCTGTAAACAAACATTGGTTTTCGCAAGACTAGCATATTCTCACAGGCGCTTACGCTACGCATACGTCCTACGTCATCCGCATACGTAATAGCTTCCGCTTATGACAGTTAGCGCAAGCTACAGAAAAGTGGTTATAACATTTTAAATATGGATATGTTCCTTACAAGAATGCATCGATTCTCTACAGAATTCTCTAGCCTTTATTCACCCCCCGGAGCCATGTAAAACACTTTTTATTATGGATAGATGCGCTTTATTGGACTTCTTTTGGACTGTTGTGGAACAGAAACACCCGGTCACTGCAATTATAAATCTTGGAAGAGCCAGGACAATTTTTTATATAACTCAGATTGTATTCGTCTGAAAGAACAAAGTCATGTACACCGATGGCTTGAGGGTGGCTATCATGGGCTAATTTTCATTTTTGGGTGAACTATCCCTTTAAAAGATTTTCCCCCCCTCAGTGAAGAAAATGCCAGAAAATCCACAGATTCAATATGGGCCCACTTATTAGTCACACTTTCAGGTTTTAGGACTCCTCAATCTAAACCTCAAGTCCTTTTTTCCCCCAGTGTTTGATTTCCCAGTGATCCTGACTGTGTTTGTGAAAGTTAATTTCCTTCTTTCACTATGGTGTTCACCCCTTGAATGTTTTCTCCTAGCTAAAGCTATGGGGATTGTCTCACTTCCTTTGATTACCACCTGATTCCTTCATTCACAGCCTGCACTGTTTTACTCCTATTTTTACTGACACTTAATTCAGTCTAGATCACTACTGGGATTTGTTTATATCAAGCTTAATGTTCTGTACTTTGTCTGATCATGATGTTTGACCAGTCAGTGGTCTGGATGAAGGCATAACTGTTAGAAACAGATGGTCTTCACTGATGTATTATGAATCTGGTCACGTGACAGATGTTTTCTCTGCTCCTAACCTGTATTAGTTGGATGTTTGTGTTTATGTTTGTCTAAATTTGGGATTTGCACATTCAGGCGCTGTTTATTTGATTGTTTCTGTTTATTCCCTCTCTAGTGTGTGATTACTGCAGCACAGGGGGACTTGTACACGTACTGGGTGATGATTGGTCAGTTTGGAGAGGATTTGGTAAAAGTGTTTGCTGCTGAATTAGGTTCTGCTCTAGGTAAGCACATCTATATGACAAGAAATACTTTTGGGGTCCGTAAGATTTTTTTTTATGTTTTTGAAATAAGTGTTTTATATTAACCAAGGCTTCGCTTATTTGATCAAAAATACAATGAAAACTGTAATATTGTGAAATATTGTTACAGTTTAAAAGAACTGTTTTCTATTTTAATATATTTTAAAATGTAATTAATTCCTGTGATGCAATGCTGAATTTTGATGCAAAAATGTAATGATGTTTTAATTTAATGACCTTAAGTAATGAATATGATCTCTAAAATGTCTGAACTCAAAAATGTCTTTAAAACATTCTCTGTTATATTTTTAACAGATGGAGAATGTCCTTCTAACAGATCAGGGTAAGGCAGTAGTCCCGCCAATAGAGGGTAGTGTGTGTCAGCTTTTTATTTTCTTGTAAACATGGAATGTTCCAGAACATCCAGCCAAAGAATATATTTCAATATTTGTTTGTTAAAATGTGAAAGTGAAAATATGACATCAAAGTCAAAATTGAACATCAAAGCTTATAAAACTCAAATGACATCAAACTACCATCTAATCATAAATGGAATATGTTTACAATATAAAAATAATAATAATTATTATGTAAATACTATCTAAATGTGAGGGTTTTTATTGTTTTATTAAAGGCCACCTACGACTAGCTGACTTCGGTTTGTCCCGGCGTCTTGAGCGTGGAGGGACGGCGTTCACTATTTGTGGAACAATCCAATACATGGGTAAATCTATAATAAAGCAAGAAACTAAAACAAATAAATGATTACTATGACGTACGTGGAATATATGTAGAATAATATACATAAATAGTCTCTTGAAAATGCAAAATGAGCAATTAATGATATTTATGGCCTACTAATGAAAGGATGTTTATATGTCTAGCTCTGTGTGGAATGTAAGCAAGATTCTTAAGAAATATGTGTTTTTAGCTCCTGAAGTCCTTAGCGGTGGTCCCTACAATCACGCGGCTGATTGGTGGTCTCTCGGCATCCTTCTTTTTGCATTGGCCACTGGAAAGGTGAGGACAAATGCACATACTGTATATTTGCACCAACATCTTGTGTTTTTCTGCCTAATGTGGGTAAAATTACATGTTTGCGTGTTTCTGTGCGAATAGATGTGTCGTTTCTGCCAAGTCATTCTGAACTCCCCCTCCCTTCGTGTTTGTCACAGTTTCCTGTGTCTCCAGAGCCGGACCACTGTAGCATGCTGAGGAGAGTGCGCAACGTCCCTTATGAGATGCCAAAAAACTTCTCTCCTCCTTTTGCTCTCCTGCTTACAGAGGTGAGACCTGGACCACTACTGGCCTGGTTATTCGCCAGAATGTTAAAATTGTATCAATCAAAAGTATCAATTTTGTCTCAGTTGTTTCTCCGCAAACCCTAAAAATAGACATAAATGAGGTCATTGTTAACATATAGTAAGTGTGTAGAGTTGTAAGTGAATTGTAAAAAAGTGAAAAAAGAAAATTATTCTGTCATCATTTACTCGAACTGTGCTCAGAATTTACCCTTCGCCGGGAGTTTGATTGACAGGCAATCTGACCAATCATAATGCTAAATCTGACATTTTATCCGACAAACAAACCATACATGACAGTAGATTAAAGTCAGTGGACTTGTACTTGTAAAATGGTATATTGACATCTTTCCGCGGTTGAAACAAGATACCTTCTGATGTTCATTCATGTCTATTTCGTGCTATAACTAGTAAAGAGGAAAAGATGATTGGTTCACAAACCACTTGAACTGAGGCACTACAGCGATCTGTCATGACACATTAAAGAGCCACAAAACGGTATTTATTGGTCGAATTTCTTTAAAAGCAACAAAATTTGAAAGCTGAGACTTTGTTTCATACCAAAAGTAACCTGTCTTGTCTGTCGGCGCATTGTCAGTGTTCTCTTTGCTCCGTGATGTATTTTTCACTGCATGAGAGCATGATGTGTGGTGTAAGAGTGCAATGGCTTGTCGGACATAGCAACAGTAACTAAGGGGCGGCAGGTCTTTGAGAAGGGTGATTGCCAAGATCCCAAAGTCATCAATCAAAAATCAGCTTTCAGTTTGTCATTTTCTGTGTTCTGTGAAACACAAAATAGACGAACTCTAGGAACCAAACAACACTAAACCCCACTGACTTCCATTGTATGGACAAAAAAACACATCTCAGAATATCTTAATGTTCCACAGAAGGTCATACAGTTTTGGAACAGTAAATGACGATAGACTTTTCAATTTGTCACATCATGTCACAATTTTGGGTGAATTGTCCTTTTAAAATGTATAACTTCTGATGAAGCTGAGCACAGTTTGAGACATTGAGATCCCTTCTGAATACTAATAACCTTTTATGTAATCGTTTGAACCCATCTTTCCTCTCTTCAGCTTCTTTGTAAGACTCCAGTACGTCGCCTTCGGACACTGGAACGCTTCAAGCGGCAAACCTTTTTCCACGGCACACCGTTTGATTCCCATCTGCTCCAAAAGACCCCCATGGTGCTGATCCTGGAGCTGAAGAACCGGCCTGACCGCCCTGCCAAAGCCCGTCGAGGACTGACCCTGGAGCCCTTCCCAAACTTTGATTGCGACTTTCTCTTAACCTCACCATGTACACCCACTGCTACAGACCTTTCCCCGACTCTGGCCAACATGGAGCGGGTAGAAGCGCTTATGCAAAGCTATGTACCTCAGGGCGATGCTTCCCAACGAGAAGTGTTTGTTTAATTTTTTAATACAGTTTGTCAGGAGTTTTTACAAGGGATGGTCCACCCAAAAATGAGAATTCTGTCATCATTCCAAACCTGTATGATTTACAGTACTTCTGTGGAACACAAAAACAAGATATTTTGAAGAATGTTGATAACCACACAGCTGACTTCCATTGAACGTACAAAAAATACAATAGAATTCGATGAGAACAGAAACTGTTTGGTTGCCAATATTCTTCAAAATATCTTCTCAGAAGAAATAAACTCATACAGGTTTGGAATGACATGAGGATGAGTAAATGAGAACAGAATTTTCATTTCTGGGTGGACCTTTAAATAGGAGTTTATTCTTCTGTGAAGGAATATAGTTGTTAAGTGTATTTCAATTTTATTGAGACGCTCTAATCCTTATGTTGAATTCCTTACCTTTTGTTGAGACATTTAGTGAAGTGTGGTTCATAGTTCCTCATATCCTTTGACATTATTTGACTATTTTGTCCTCATTAATATGCCATAGCTGCATTTTCATTAAACAAACATACCATCAATTCAGTTCTTCCTAGTTTATAATGGTTTGAAAGCTACACAAACCCTCAGGGATATACTTCAATGCTAAAAGAATCATATTGTCAAATTGATACCTATACTTTTATTATATGCTCAGCACTGTGCATTGTTTCCATATATATATATATACAGTGGGTACGGAAAGTATTCAGACCCCCTTAAATTGTTCACTCTTTGTTATATTGCAGCCATTTGCTAAAATCATTTAAGTTAATTTTTTTCCTCATTAATGTACACACAGCACCCCATATTGACAGAAAAACACAGAATTGTTGACATTTTTGCAGATTTATTAAAAAAAGAAAAACTGAAATATCACATGGTCCTAAGTATTCAGACCCTTTGCTCAGTATTTAGTAGAAGCACCCTTTTGAACTAATACAGCCATGAGTCTTTTTGGGAAAGACCCAACAAGTTTTTCACACCTGGATTTAGGGATCCTCTGCCATTCCTCCTTGCAGAGCCTCTCCAGCTGAAAGTGAAAATATGACATCAAAGTCAAAATTGAACATCAAAGCTTATAAAACTCAAATGACATCAAACTACCATCTAATCATAAATGGAATATGTTTACAATATAAAAATAATAATTATTATTATGTAAATACTATCTAAATGTGAGGGTTTTTATTGTTTTATTAAAGGCCACCTACGACTAGCTGGCTTCGGTTTGTCCCGGCGTCTTGAGCGTGGAGGGACGGCGTTCACTATTTGTGGAACAATCCAATACATGGGTAAATCTATAATAAAGCAAGAAACTAAAACAAATAAATGATTACTATGACTTACGTGGAATATATGTAGAATAATATACATAAATAGTCTCTTGAAAATGCAAAATGAGCAATTAATGATATTTATGAGGTCACTTTAATAAGTCATGAATATTCATTATTATTATAATCAGGTCGTGACCAAAGCCACGCCCCTAGCTGGATAGCTTTTTCTGAGCGGTCACGTTGCGTTGCGGCATTGAAACGGGAGGCTCTCGACAGTAGCATCAACCTCTCCTAAACAGGTAAATGATTGAAATCTTTATTTAAATATGTGTATTTAAAATTATAGTGACACTGCCGCTTTCTTGAATGACATTTACTCGTTCTGTAAACAGATGTTGAATATAATTTAGTTAATTCCTGCTGAAATTTTATTTTAAATATCTATTTTAATAGTGCAGCATCAGTTGTTCGCTTTGCATTAAATATTGGAAGTGAGTATGTATGATCCGACAGGTGGTTGTCTCATTTCGAAGGCCTTCTCCATCATTGTACAATGATAAACACGTTTTAGTAGTGTTTATAGCGGATATAAAAGCAGTCTTATTAATTTCGGTGTGAAATGTTAGTTTTTGAGGGTTCAAACACTCCAAAATCAACTATATTAAGAGATAAACATCATTATATCGACGTTCAATACATTCAATGTCACCCTGAGGTGAACAACCACCACCATCTCTCTCTCTTCCGTAAAACGTATTTAGAGTAGAGCTAACAGACAGCCGACAAACCCAACCTAACTTAACAGCGTTTACTTCACAGAATATGCTAATTAAAGCCTCATATGCACGTGCAGGTCTATACAGCATCACTGATGCGGCTGCTGTCTGCGGAAGGGAGTGTGGCCGAGCTGCACGTAGACATTTACTACATCACTGTAGCTTAGCCTAGCCTAGCTGAGGTGAGCTAACGTGATGAAATAGCGTTTCCTTTAGAGACGTAATACACATCCTTACAACATCACAAGCTCACAAACGAGATATTTAAATAATGTACGTCTACAGGTTTTGTAAAAGATGTCCTTCGCTCTAAATGTCGCCTTCGGGCGCTTTTGCCTCCCACTACACTCACTGCTAGCGAGGCCACCAGTGTTGCCAAACCCCTCCCTCAGAACCACCCTCAAAAGTCTCCATTTTTCACAAAAAGTCGCCAAATATGAAAACAAAGTAAATTTGGTAAAGGAAAGTGTGTATATGTGTATATGTATATATGCGTGTGTGTGTGTGTGTGTGTGTGTGTGTATGTGTATGTGTATGTGTATATATATATATATATATTTTACAAATGATGACAATATAAAAAAATATAACAAAAGATTAAGTATAACAAAAAATTCTGAAGTGAAATTAGGAAATGCTTGTGATCTGCAAGCACATCAAACATGATGGAAAGACACACAATGTTGGGAATTGGTTTTATGTGTCACCAAAGTGCATCCCTGTCCTGCTCAAATACAACAGATAAGAGATATTATGATTCTCCAAAAACAAAAATTTTATTCATACAAACTTATTTCAGTCAACACATTCTATTACTACAATGTAAGTGCAAAATACTGCATCCCAGCACACATGACACGACGATGCACTGTGTCTCTCTCTCAGTATCTGGTTGACATGACTATGGTTAAAACAAGATGTTCATTTTTTCTCCACTATCTTGATCGATGCTTATAATGAAAATGTGGTGTGGGTCATGGCAGGCGTGGCGTACTGCTGTGTTCACTGCGCAGACTCATTGGCATGATTGAGAGCAAACGTGAGAGGTCACGGGCCTACGGCAGGGTGTGGCCAAGTAAAAAATAAAAAATCTCCAAAAAATCGCTAGTTTTATTTAAATATAGACTGCGCTTGTCAAAGGAGGGGGCTTTGTTGAAAACGATGCGTTTGAGAGAGGCGGGGCATAGAGGACCTACAATAATGTACAGTTAAAGCATAATGAACATTAAAGCATGTCAACATATTCTGTTACACCAAATACACCAAATAATGATCTTTAAAATAGCATCATATGACCCCTTTAAGTTAAAGGCACAATATGTAATTTTTTGCTACTAGAGGGCGCGTATTCAAAAGAAACAAAGGTGTAGTTAGATGACGCCGTGACTGAGTGTGGAATCATGGAAGTTGTCGTCTTCATTCCCACAGCCGAAGCAATCCGATGGGACTCGGGCAGAAATCATGTTCATGGATGAGCTAATGTATTAAAGATTTATTAACGTCGTATTATGAAGCAGGGTGAGGCTGAAAGCCGTCGAAGAGAAACGAGGCCACTGAACGAGCATGGCACACGGCTCGAAAGCAGCGGAGCTTTTATTATGCCACAGTCAAGCGCTTCCGCTCCTTCCGGAAAGCAGTAGACGTAAGCAGCGCTGTTTTATCAAACTAGATACATTTGAAAGCTCTGTTGTAATGCTACTCTGTGCGGTCGTCACCTGTCTAATAAAATGCATAGCATATTAAAGCGTCTTTGGTGTTTCCATGTTTTCTACTAAACAAAAACCGAGAAATCGAGGGGTTATGACGTCATTGGCAGGCGACACAATGACACTATGGACACGCTCCGTGTCACTAGTTAAAATTGCTTATTTCTCTGGATTTAAACGTTCTTCGAAACATTTGGGATAATGTAAGTACACAAGTCAGTAAAATATATAACACTGTTCTAGTGGTTTTTACAAAAATCTTACATATTGTGCCTTTAAGCTAATTGCATTTAATATTATACATTTAAAACTATAATGCATTTTCATTTAATTGTAATTAGCATGCTGTTAGATAAAATATTACTTTCAATTTGCACCTAATTATATTCTTTTAAAGTATATTATTTCCATAATATATACACTTTTTAAAACTATGCTTAAGTCTTTTTCACAAGGAAAATAAATAAACCTTTTTAATAAAATGCTGTGCGATCCAGCACTTTAATTGTAGTAACAGACAGTGGGGCATGTCTAATGGGGATTGACAGCAGAGATTAGAGGAGTGGGATTGCATAACAGCAATAGAAAACACTCTGCTGGCTTTAGTCCATGTTATTATGCAATTCAGCCTCTCTGAAGAGCTTGTGTGGAAGAGTGGGCCGGAATATTAACCAGACCCTTTTAGATACCTTGAATAATGAGGCACAGTTTTGTTTATCCATAGCCAGCAGTCAGATATTTCCAAGACGACGAATTGTTGTTCCTTGTGTGACTTTCTTTGAGTTGTGTTTCTTGGCAGCAGAAAGTAGCCAGCTTCCCAATTGAGCCATGGTCTGATTCACAAATCAAGAACCATACAGGTGCATTGGTGTTTTTTTTTTTGTTAAATGTGAGCCAAAATCATCACAATTAAAAGAACCAAAGACTTAAACTACTTCAGTCTGTGTGCATTGAATTTATTTAATACACGAGTTTCACAATTTGAGTTGAATTACTGAAATGAATGAACTTTTCCACGACATTCTACTTTGAGATGCACCTGTAGTTTCTCTCTCTGTGTGTAACTATATAGCCAGCAATTACACATACATATACACACACGCGCGCTTAGCATCAGGTGGTTCTTTTAAATTTGTTTAATGCATGGCTAGCTCTGGAATATCCCTTATGTATGTGTGTGTGTGTGTGCAGAGATTTGCACCAATGTGTGAAGTTGTTGGTAAAATGGATGAAATTACATTTGTGTCGCTGCCATTCCTCTGTTGCAGGTTGCTTTGAGCCGCACACACCATGACGCACCAGTACCCCGCACTCACAGCTGAGCAGAAGAAGGAGCTGCAGGACATCGCTCAGCGTATTGTAGCTCCTGGTAAGGGTATCCTCGCTGCAGATGAGTCCACAGGTCAGTGAGGGTTTCATCTTATGGAAAAATACTCCCCCTCATGTTGTTCCAAGCGTGAACTATGCAGCAAACAGCTTTCTGTCAGTCCCTCTAACACAATGAGATGTATGTCTGCATCTATACAGGTAGCATGGCAAAGCGACTGAACCCCATCGGTGTGGAGAACACAGAGGAAAACCGCCGTCTGTACCGTCAGATCCTTTTCTCTGCTGATGAGCGCATTGACAAGTGCATTGGTGGTGTCATCTTCTTCCACGAGACCCTTTACCAGAAAGCTGATGATGGCACACCCTTTGCCAAAATGATCAAGGACAGGGGCATTGTTGTGGGAATCAAGGTACAAGATTTCATTTAAATTAATAATTTTATTCAAGTAGGATGCATTGCATTGATCAGAAGTGACAGTAAAGTCATTTAAATTGTTTCTAAAGATTTCTACTTCAAATAAATGCTGAAGAGATGTATCATGGTTTCCACAAAAATATTAAGCAGCACAATTGTTTTTAACACTGATGATAATAATAAGAAATGTTTCTTAAGCAGTAAATCGGCATATTAGATTGATTTCTGAAGGATCATGTGGCACTTAAGACTGGAGTAATGATGCTGAAAATTCAGAAAATACTCTCAGGACTCCTGGACTATTAGCAATGCTGCCATGACAGTTTGATCTAAAGCAGGTTGTCCTCTTTTACAGGTTGACAAAGGTGTCGTCCCTCTGGCAGGAACAAATGGAGAGACCACAACACAGGGTAAGCTTAGTCACTGATATCGTATTTGCTAAAATTGATGGCAAAAGTGATGTTTTGTTAATGGGATACCTGTTTTTCTTAAGGGCTTGATGGCCTGTCAGAACGCTGTGCTCAGTATAAGAAAGACGGTGCAGACTTTGCCAAGTGGAGGTCTGTGCTGAAGATCAGCGAGACCACTCCTTCAGAGCTAGCCATCATGGAGAATGCTAACGTCCTGGCTCGCTACGCCAGCATCTGCCAGCAGGTAAGTTCATTAAGTCTTGGCGGTCTTTGTGTTTGTCTCAAGGCAAGCAGGGTTGTTATTGTTAACTAAAACTATTAAAAGTCATTATCTGAATTGTTAATTGAATCTAAATATTAGATGGAAAAAAAGTTTTTTTTAAATTGCAACGTAGCAATGAGAACTAGCTGAAGTACTAAACTCACAAACTATAACTGAAATAAAAATAAAGCTAAATAGAAATATTTTTTTTAAATGGCAAAAAGCACATATGACGAACTTAAACAAATTCAAAATTGAAAAATTCAAATAATAGTTAGTTGAAAGTATGCATGAATTCTATAATGGTGTATAAATAATACTAAATAGCACTGAAGGCAAGAAATCCAAATCACAAAGATCTTGATGTGTATTTAGATATTTTAGAGAATTGTTGGATGGAGTTGAAGCTAATGCATAGATGTAACCAGTGGAGTGTGGCTTTTTTTGACAATATTGTCTGTTTGGTTTTTCAGAATGGGATTGTGCCTATTGTTGAGCCAGAGATTCTACCTGATGGTGACCACGACTTGAAGCGCTGCCAGTATGTTTCAGAGAAGGTACATAAAAAGTGACATCAATTTATAGCATTCAAACCAGACTTGATTTAATGAGTTGATACATTTACTTAACTTGACTTTATTTCCCATGTATCTCCAGGTCCTTGCTGCCTGCTACAAGGCCCTGTCTGATCATCACGTCTATCTGGAGGGAACTCTTCTGAAACCCAACATGGTGACAGCTGGACACTCCTGCCCCACCAAATACAGCAGTGAGGAAATTGCCATGGCTACAGTGACAGCCTTGCGCCGTACCGTTCCCCCTGCAGTAACAGGTGAGTCACGAGTCTAATGGAGAAACCTCAGCTGTGTTTGATTTAAGAATGGGGTTGGTGGGTTTTTTTTTTTTTAAGCATACAAAGATTGCCATGACGTAGATAACAAGAGGAAATGGCATGTTTAAAAAAAAAAGTGTGAGCAGTGAACAGTATATGGTGAGATCACAGTCCTATTTCAAAAAATGTGCATAATCCATTTCGAAATTGCTCTGGCAGGTGTGACTTTCCTCTCCGGAGGTCAGAGTGAGGAGGACGCGTCTATCAACCTGAACGCCATCAACAACTGCCCTCTGACAAAACCCTGGGCCCTCACCTTCTCCTATGGACGTGCCCTGCAGGCCTCTGCCCTCAACGCCTGGCGCGGAGATAAGGAAAATGAGAAGGCTGCCACAGAGCAGTTCATCAAGCGTGCTGAGGTCAGTTGATCAAATCCTTTTCCCATTAAGGTGCAGTCACATTAGCTAAAGGTCCATTGTCTATTGTCAGTAGTGTAGCAATGTATAATGCATAGCTCACACAGAAGTCACTTCCAAACCAAGCAGCTTTCTGTTGGCCAACACGGATAATCTGTGTGACCACCTTGAATCAGTTGCAAAATTTGTCTCTTGCACAATTTTATACAGATAATATCTATAAAATGTACATCTGATTTTTTTTTCTGAACTCATGAACTGCTAAACGTCATATAAATTCATAAGTCAAATAGGAACCTTTAAATATCTTTATCTATTTTTTGGGGGGCGTTTTTTTTAGTAAATACTGATATATATATATATATATATATATATATATATATATATATATATATACACACACACAGTT
>NW_015505270.1:1753034-1767048 GCF_001515645.1 Sinocyclocheilus grahami | reverse complement strand
TACTGATATATATATATATGTATATATATATATATATATATATATATATATACACACACAGTTATTTGAATTAATTAGAATAATTATTTAGCATATAATATTAGTGATGTACTGAAATTTCAGCAACCAAAAACATTCAGCCATAACAGCAAACAAATAATAAAAATTCAGTTTTAACCAAAATTGTTTAAGAAAGCTGAAACCATTGATTGAAGCGGTTTTTTTTTAATTAGAGCTTCTCCAATGATGCATCTATTTTATGCACACTACAGCAGGTAAACATGTCAGCAGTGTCAATGCACTTCATTGTGACCGAAATGGATCCTAAAGTAGCAAGATGTAAATTTGTTCAGCTGAAATACTGGTTTCATTTATCATGTGAGAACAGCATACAGAGTTCATTTACGCAATTACAGAAATATAGTTGCGCAAAATGAAAACTTAAATTTCAGTTTTGCTGTTTCGATTTGATGCATCACTAAACCATATATATGCATAGCTATGTTAAAGAACTGAAAATGTTATGTATAATTTAATATAGACGGTATATAGAATTATGTAAATTAGTGTTGGGTTCGAGTCCACTTAAGTCGAGTCCGAGTCCAAAATGGGCTAAGTCGGACTCAAGTCCGAGTCCAACTACATACTACTGTTTGTCAGAATCTTAAAGGGATAGTTCACCCAAAAATAAAAAAATGTGATGTTTATCTGCTTACCCCCAGGGCATCCACGATGTAGGTGACTTTGTTTCTTCAGTAGAACACAAACGAAGATTTTTAACTCAAACCTTTGCAGTCTGTCAGTCTTATAATGGAAGTGAATGCGAATCACGGCTTTGAGAGTAAAAAAAAACATATACAAACAAAACCAAATTAAACCCTTCGGCTCGTGATGATACATTGATGTGTAAAGACACGAAACGATCGGTCTGTGCAAGAAACTGAACAGTATTTATATAATTTTTTACCTTTGATGCACTACAATGTCTGAACTGTCCTGAGCCCGTCCTCGACAGCTGGCATGTGACGTGTCTTTTTCTTCTTCTTCTTCTTGCTTTACGGCGGATCGCAGACTTATGAAGAAGATGCATTAGCTCCTGCTGTTAAGGAGGCCCTCAGGACCGCTCAGGACCGTTCAGACATTGTAGTGCATCAGAGGTAAAAAAAAAACGATATAAATACTGTTCAGTTTCTTGCACAGACCGATCGTTTCGTGTCTTTACACATCAATGTATCATCACGAGCCGAAGGGTTTAATTTGGTTTTGTTTATGTATGTTTTTTTTTTTTACTCTTAAAGCCGTGATTCCCATTCACTTCCATTAAAAGACTGACAGACTGCAACGGTTTGAGTTAAAAATCTTCGTCTGTGTTCTACTGAAGAAACAAAGTCACCTACATCTTGGATGCCCTGGGGGTACGCAGATAAACATCAAATATTCTTTTTTGGGTGAACTATCCCTTTAAACTTGTTTTAACCTTTACAAGAAGAAAAGGGCAACATCAATTTAAATGGGGGATGTGGTAACTGGGGTAGCTTGGTGCAAAAAATGCACCTCTTATCTCTGTGGCTGTATGGGTTTTATATGATGAATGGTTAGACCTTAGACAGGGTAGACGGCATTTAATAAACCTAGTCTTTATAATGGCACACACTGTGTATAAAAGACCTACATGTACATTCCATAACTCTCTGCCAACTCGCAACTGTTTTATTTTTGAATGCATTTATAGTTAATAAATTACATTTATGTAAGGAATAATTGACGATGGGTCATTGCATTATTCGAAAATAATGCTCACCCAAGGTGGTTTTCGACCCATAAAAACTACTGCCACAAAGATGTTAGAAACATTCTTTTTCTTTGACGTTAGAAGCTGACAGCATGTTTAAAAAAAAAAAAAAAAAAGCAATAATTTCAATACAACAGCAAAACCTAATACTTAACTAATGTAAGTACTGGCAAGACTTAAAAACACATGCAAATACTGAATGGCACTTTCGTGACAATGCATCGAGTCAGAGAGATTTCCATCGACTGTCGCTGGAATCGGAAATGTTTTTCGAGTCCCAAAATACCAGTCCAAGTCCACTATAAGTTGTACTCGAGACTGGACTCGAATCAGAGTACGAGTCTGAGTACCCCAACTCTAATGTAAATATGATATATAATTTTATATGAAATAATATAACATTTAAATAATATTTTATAATAAATAATATAATAAAAATGATCAAATTATTAACAATAGAGCTAGCAGTTGAATCGGTTTGAATTGATAGGCTACAGTTGTTTTGTTCTTTGTCAATGTGAACTGCTGATTCAGACCAAATAAACTGACCTTTTGTGAACTTTCCTCAGGCTAATGGATTGGCTGCTCAAGGCAAGTACATCTCCTCTGGAACCGGTGAATCAGCAGGACAGTCCCTGTACGTGGCCAATCATGCCTACTGAACATTCTGCATCCCATCGTTCCAGCTTCCGCCAGCCAATAGTATAGTGCACAGCTGCTACCCTTCCTGTCACCAACCAATCACAGGCCTGCGCTGTCTTCTGTACTGTAGGGTTGTCATTACAATGTCTCATAATGTATCTATTTAAAATGTATTAATCTTTAGAAATGGAGAGGAGAAATAGAAAGGTACGCAGGATATTATTATTCTAGGTGTGATTTCATGCTACAAACAAAAACAAAAAAACAGTTTTTTTTGTGGCCCGTTAGCTGGTTTTAAATGGATGTATATGTCAGGCGTTCAGTTTTTATTATTCCAACATAAGTCATTCCAATTCAGGCACCAGCCACTAGAGTTGACGGTCCTCACGATGATTGTGTGGAAGATGTGAATACTGACTTCAGATCAGTGTGTGCCAGCAGGGGCAGTTTATCATAATTGGGAATGAAATGGAGTAATATGTAATTGCTAGTTATGAATAACTCCACCAGACTCTGAGAAATATTATTTTGCGTTGTGTTCACATATAATATGATTGTTTGGGCTGTGTGATTACGGTTCAAGAAATTTAATATAAAGTACTAACGATATTAGTTTGAAAAGGACCATTATTTTCAAATTGTGCTCTGTTGTGTTGTGTGCTTGAGTGTATCATGCTCTCCCTCTCCTACATGAATAATAACTTCTATTGGTTGTAAACGGTGGAGTAAACCAAACTGTGGAGCCCCTGGGGAGGGGAGCACTCACTGCTCTGTTGACAAAATGTGATATTGTGATTTGATGTTCTCTAAGCACTTTGTGTGTCAGATAGTAAAAACTCAAATAAAGTACTGTAAAACCCCAGATTTTGTTTGTTATTATTATGCAGGTTTATTATTTCATACACCCGTTGCACACATTTTGAGCCATATCTTAGTTTCACATTTACACATTCATTCCATTTGAGCTTTCCTCAACAGACCCCCAGCATAATTTAATGGGTCTGTTAACTGTTTCTAAAATTAATGGCGGCACATTTCACAAATATGGTACACTCTGGAGTTCCATAATGGTTTTAAAGCATTGGAGGCACGAATCCAATGTTTGTGTTGTGAGACCAATTAGATGTGCTTGATAAAATAATACCTAATTGTTGTAAAAATGTTTACTTTTAATTACCAAAAATATAGATTTGATGATGATGAATTAATATTTTCTCCACAATATTAAAGGGGTGGTTCAGTGTTTTTTTTCTAGGCTTGATTGTGTTTATGGGGTGCAGTCTAACATGTTAATGCTTTGTTTAAAAAAAAAAAAACACATTATTTTTCACATAATTTACCTTTATTCCACACCGCTCTGCCCCTTCTCTACGCTGATCATTTCCTTCTTTTAAGAAGCCCCGCCCTCAGAAATAAGCGATGGGCTCTGATTGGTTAGCTAGCCCAGTGTCTTGTGATTGGCTAAACCGCCTCTAGTGCACGTCTAATCGTCCCGCCCCTCACCTCAGCGGCATGTGCTCCGGTTGTGTTGTAAACAATGGCGTCCTTAATATCGCTTATCAGTTTACCATCAATTGAGAAGCGGATCTTATTATTGAAGAGGATCACACAGAACCTGCGCAAGCACGGCTTTTAATGGTAGGCTTATGTTTTTTGTTTGATGGTGTCTCATACTTTTAGATCTCGCTGTTATTTGTAAATGCTACTGCTTATGTTAGCTTTTAATATACAGTTTTATCCTGATTAAAGCTTTAATACAGTACGGCAACTGCACGCGCATCCATGTTTAACACTTCTCATAGCTGTGTGTAAATAAGTGTATAATTGGAACAGTTCATTGTTGGAGTTGAGCTGAATGAGCGAGAGAGAGAGAGAGAGATGCAGAGCAGGGCGACGCGAGGAACAGTATTAAGAACCGCTGTTTTAGAACATTGATTTTGAAACTTGTGAATCCATTAGGATTGCGATTCATATATGAATAGATTTTTACGTGCACTTCTAGTTTTCTCTTCCTCTTCTCTAAAGCAGCATGGCCTCGCTCCCTTTGTGGTCTTTTCCCGAGGGCGGGGTTTATCTGGGTTTGTGATGTCACGAACCCGGGAAGTAACTCGTTGTAGTCCCTACCAGCCGTTTTTGTAGGCATTAAACTGCCAGAATTTTAAAAGACGATATCTCCGTTTGCATTTAAATTTCAGCTTCGTCACGTTGCAGATATTGTTTATGCTCAAACAGCAACATTACACACTAACTAACGTTAAAAAAGTGAAATCGCAATCAACCACCCCTTTAAAAATACGAAACTGAGCCAGACCATTTGTTAATTTGTCCATACAATGGAAGTCGGTGGTAACCAAAACATTATCAACATTATTCAAACGATCTTCTAATGTGATTTGTAGAAGAAATACACGCATATAGGTTTAGCACATGAGAATGAGTAAACAAAGACAGGATTTGCTTATTTATTTTAGTTTTCATTTAGTTTTTTATAATTATTTACTTTATGTTTTTATTCTTTTGGTTGAACCGTAAACTAACCCTTTAAAACTGGCATTATTTTTGAACCGCAAACCGGCAGAAAATGGAAGAAGTGCGAGTGACTTTAAACCCGCCTGCCTTTAACTCTGATTGGACGCCTTCTGTCGTCTGATTGGATAGAATTCTCCAATAGCGGGGTATGCGGTAGTCATTTCACACCGCAACAATGGCAGCCCTGCAGCTTGGTGAGTCCTGTGCATGAATTCAAAACGATTTCCTTATTTTGCTTTCGAAATTATTTCAATGTTCACATGTTAAACACTAAAGCCAAATGTCAGCGTATCGCTAGTTTAGTTATGTTGAAAGTCAGGGTTGGGTCACTGTCACTCACTATGTTTTTTTGTCAATGTATAATAGCACATTCTGTGTTTTCCTCAGTTTCAGTGAATATGTAGTTCCAATGTAGTAATATTCCCTGCTATATCGTTTTGGTCAGAAAAGCAGCGAGTGCGAAATGCTGTCCTTGCCATCGCTGCGGTGGTCATTGTGGTGGGCATCCCACTCTGGTGGAAGACCACAGAGACCTACCGCGCCTGGCTCCCTTACTCCGAGATCAGCCAACTCGACTCCCTCCAGGTAACACGCAGAATCATGTCTGTGAAACTATGAGTTCAGAAATGAGACATTATCATGTGTTTGACAGAAGATATTATGAAAAATGCCTCACTGTTTTTTGTCCATACAATGGAAGTCGGTGGTAACCAAAACATTATCAACATTATTCAAACGATCTTCTAATGTGATTTGCAGAAGAAATACACGCATATAGGTTTAGCACATGAGAATGAGTAAACAAAGACAGGATTTGCTTATTTATTTTAGTTTTCATTTAGTTTTTTATAATTATTTACTTTATGTTTTTATTCTTTTGGGTGAACCGTAAACTAACCCTTTAAAACTGGCATTATTTTTGAACCGCAAACCGGCAGAAAATGGAAGAAGTGCGAGTGACTTTAAACCCGCCTGCCTTTAACTCTGATTGGACGCCTTCTGTCGTCTGATTGGATAGAATTCTCCAATAGCGGGGTATGCGGTAGTCATTTCACACCGCAACAATGGCAGCCCTGCAGCTTGGTGAGTCCTGTGCATGAATTCAAAACGATTTCCTTATTTTGCTTTCGAAATTATTTCAATGTTCACATGTTAAACACTAAAGCCAAATGTCAGCGTATCGCTAGTTTAGTTATGTTGAAAGTCAGGGTTGGGTCACTGTCACTCACTATGTTTTTTTGTCAATGTATAATAGCACATTCTGTGTTTTCCTCAGTTTCAGTGAATATGTAGTTCCAATGTAGTAATATTCCCTGCTATATCGTTTTGGTCAGAAAAGCAGCGAGTGCGAAATGCTGTCCTTGCCATCGCTGCGGTGGTCATTGTGGTGGGCATCCCACTCTGGTGGAAGACCACAGAGACCTACCGCGCCTGGCTCCCTTACTCCGAGATCAGCCAACTCGACTCCCTCCAGGTAACACGCAGAATCATGTCTGTGAAACTATGAGTTCAGAAATGAGACATTATCATGTGTTTGACAGCTCCAGCTAAGCGTTGATATCGAGGTGGTCTTCTCTCGAGGAACACTAACCCCAGAACAGCAGAAAAAGGTTCCACTTAGTCATGTCAATGTAAAGGAGCACCAAGTTGATGGCAAGTGATCGATTTCTGAAACTATTTGGAAGCTTCAACTAAACAAAATGAACAAATTTTGTTAAACACAAAGAACAGAAAATGTATTGATATACAGAACACATTGTTCCCTTCTCCTCTCCAGCTAAAACAGGTTTGAGGTACAAATATGAAACCAGGTATCGCACTGCCACTATAATGGAGGAAGATGCCTTGAATCAGCCCACTGCTGCAGGTTGAGAGGATTTCTCGTTGCTAATTATTTCTTTAGGGTATACAAATAAACACGTTTTTTATGGGGATTCATCAGTGTTTTGTACAGACAAATAATAGAAAATGTAATGCTCAACAACAGTTTTTGAAATAAAAAAACAACATTCACATGATTATTTAGTCAGTTATTAAAGGGGTCATATGATGCGATTTCAAGTTTTCCTTTCTCTTTGGAGTGTTACAAGCTGATTGTGCAGAGATAAGATCCCTGAAGTTGCAAAGACTAAAGTCTCAAAACCAAAGAGATATTCTTTATCAAAGTTAAGACTCTGCCACGCCCCCCTAAAACGGCTCGTTCTAACACGCCCCCACATATCTACCTCACTATGTGGAAATATTAGCATAATGCCGCCCAAATGTTCACGCAAAGAAAGAAGGCGTGGTTTCAGTAACCGCAGTTAGTGTTGAAGCAGCCATGTCAGGGAGACGCTGTGTGTTTCTAGACGAAAGCAAAAGCACTTTATTTGGCCTTCTGAAAGTAGATGCATTTAGGAATCTTTAAGATCACTTACAACAGAACAGCAATGCATTTTATGGACGAGCGTTTCGTGAACCTAGGAGAGGAGGTAATTCTGACTTTGCTATGACAATCTGGCGCTTCTGAATCAGCTACTGTTTTGTTATTAGTTTAAGTATTTGCTATTGACTGTTCAAATGCGGAGTTTTGCGCATCGTGTGTGTTTGTGTGCAGAGAGAGAGAGAGAGAGAGAGAGACGGGGTCACATCACAAACACACACCAGGTTCATCACTGTGTCTGTCACGCTCTGTTCCCCTTTCGGGCTCTGTCTTTACATTTATTTTGAAAGATGAAGCTCGCGATTATGATAAGGGGCGTTACATTTCCGACGAGTGCTTGCGGTGTTCAGCCAATCACAATGCACTGGGTCAGCTGGCCAATCAGAGCAGACTGCGCTTGTCGGAAGGAGGGACTTTGTAGAAAACGAAGCGTTTGAGAGAGGCGGGGCATAGAGGACCTACAATAATGTACAGTATTTGAAAAATAATGTGTGTTTTGAACATTAAAGCATGTCAACATATTCTGTTACACCAAATACACAAAATAATGATCTTTAAAAAAAGCATCATATGATCGTCCCTTTAAATACGGGACGATTCCGTATTATACGGAACGAAAATGTAGGTTTTATCACTCATTTTTAAAAGTAAGTTAATTTCTCTAATGGTACTTATCTATCCTTGAGCTGTTTACTTCTCATTCCACAGAGGCAGATCTATCCCTACACATGCTCTCTGAGAATTCTTGTGGGTCTGTGGTTGTGTATGTGATCCCTGAGTCCTCGGCCCTTCTGCCAGTGGTAAGATTCAGAGCATTTGTGTATTTTTTTTTCAAAAAATCCATACTGAAATCCCTTCTGAAGCT
This sequence comes from Sinocyclocheilus grahami, assembly GCF_001515645.1. Classification (NCBI taxonomy): domain Eukaryota; kingdom Metazoa; phylum Chordata; class Actinopteri; order Cypriniformes; family Cyprinidae; genus Sinocyclocheilus; species Sinocyclocheilus grahami. Next base: position 1,758,798 of record NW_015505270.1, on the reverse strand, counting down.
CATTCTGGCTGTTTACTTTCAGGATGTAAAAGTGTATGTAGGGCAACGGCGCACTGCGTTGCTACGTTCCCCTCCCTTTACAAGTTCTTGGAGTCTGAAGGAAGTCCTATCAAATCTGGACGTGGACGTGAAGCAGGTGGTAAGCACCATGTCCTTCGGTCACCAGGATATCGTAGCTGCTCTGAGCAACCGTGTCCGCATGACCAAAGTGAATAAGGAGAGTATGGCAGACAGCATGAGGACCATCAAATCCAGTCCTGGTGAGTATTGGCTTGTTTTCTCAATAGCATACTCATTTAATGTTCTTAATCTAATTTCGCCTTCTTTTAGGCTATGAGATCACATTCAGTCTGCTCAACCCAGACCCAAAGTCGCACAGTCTTCACTGGGATATCGAGGGTGCCGTTCAAAGCTACATTCAGCCTTTATTGAACAAACTTGCTCCTATAGCCAACTTTTCAGTGGACTCTCAGGTACCTTAGAACAGTTTCATTGTAGTTTGTGTGGACTCTAACAAATGTGACTTCTCACAGGGCTGACGGAATATTCTGTACCTTGCAACGGTTACAAATGTGTGTCCACCCGTAGAGAATTTGCTGTACTGTTTATGCAACAACAGATAAATTTGCAGAACTATTAGAGCTGCTTTTTTTTTTACTCATAAGAGAAATGATGAAACATGGAGTGGTGCAAGAGAATATTTTACAACAGTTTTGAGACTCATTCAGTCAGTATTTGGAGTCAGAATTTTAATATTTCATAATATTAGTTGTTGATTTAAGCCTTTTAATATTTTTTATTTTTTTAATTTATATTCTTCACACTTTCACATTAAAGTTGAAGTTCTCATTCACTGATCCCAGATATATCATTCCTTTGTTATGAATTCCTTGTTTTTTTTGGTTTGCATTCATCAACTTTCAAATACAAGAACAAAATAATACAATAAAATTAATTGTTTCCTTTCATTTAAATTTAATAAAAAAAATAGGTATTACTGTGTGGTTATTTAATATCAACAGCTTTCCAACAGAGTTCCATTGAGCAAAACATTGAACAAACATAACTCATTATGTATGTGTGTACATGTATATGTACGTGTGTGTGTGTGTGTTGTATATAACATGTAATTCTCATTCTTGATATAATATTTTGGAAATACTGTCCAGCTAAAATTCTCCTCTGCTATTTGTCAGTTGTGGTTGATCTTTTCAGATTCTGTATTATGCCGTTCTGGGTGTGAACCCTCGTTTTGACAACAGTGTGTCAGCATATACACTCGGTGCAGACAGCCTGTCACATGTTATCAACCCTGTTGAGGCCAGACTAGGTAAGATTTGACCTATAACTGATGTGATCTGCTTTTAATGATCCGTATAAGCCCATGATGTAGATTTACACTTACTGGTATTCTCTTTCACGCAGGTTCCAATGCAGCTTCATCTAACCCTGTCTTGAACTTCCTGCTGTATGTGCCAGATGCCCACCACTCTCCTCTCTACATCAGAGACCACAGCAAAAGGGAGGTGCCCTCTAACGCCTTTCACAGCCCTCGTTGGGGCGGCATTATGGTATTGTCCAGATATATTCATTTAAACATAGATTATTGTGTTTTTTGTTTTTTTTCACATTGCGGTTCAGGGCTTCCGTACTTTTATTAAATATTGGGAATAATATGTAATGGTGTGAATGTGCTGGATGTTGCAAACAAGCCTATATTTTCTCTTTCATCTGTCATCTACATCCCCAGGTGTACAATGTGAATGAAATGTACGGACCTGAAGCTGAACGTCCTGTAGATATTAACATTAATATGGCTAAAGTGATGGGTGTGTTCTTGGCACAATTACGGTTAGTACTTTGACTTGAATACATTTAAGTAAAAATGCCTGTCTACCCAGATGAAAGTGTTTCATTTCACTTTCTTTCTTCTGTTTCCAGGCTCATGCTGGGAGTGCAGCGTACGCATCCTCCCACAGGCTTTGTGCTGCAGAGTCCAGGCAGCGCTGGACTGGCTGACTGGGAGCTGGACCGACTCCTGTGGAGCCGCAGTGTGGAGAACATCGCCACCGCCAGCACCACCATCACCTCTCTCGCTCAGCTCCTCGACCAGATTGGAAACATCGTCATCAATGACAACATCGCACAGCAGGTGTGAGGTCCAGATGTTCATAGTTCATCACATAAAGAAATAGTTCCGCTGTAATGTTTTGTCCTGAACAGTAGGAATTATAAAATGCAAAATTTTGCTATTATTTCTCGCACAGGTTTCCAGTGCAGTGACGTCGCTCCAGTCTGCTGTCGCCGAGTTGGAGGCTGGGAACTTGGCTTTTGCGCTCCATTACAGCAGGGAGGCCATTTTGGCTTCAGAGAGGGCCTTTTTTGACCCATCTCTTTTGCATCTTCTTTATTTTCCAGACGATCAGAAATTCGCCATCTACATTCCTCTTTTCTTACCCATGTGTGTACCTATTGTGCTCTCGCTACTGAAAACTGTGAGTGAAGCTAAGCAAAGGCTAGCAGATAAACAAGCCAAACGTGACTGAGAAAGCACTGCTTGTTTGATGCACACTAATGGCTGCACTTGTGTAGCATGTACAGAAACACACTGATTCATTAAAAGATGATGTGTGTGGTGTACATTAATTTTTTTTTATTAGACCAAGAGTCCGTCATCGGATGAAAACGAACTGATATGAAATCTGGATTATATGCTTTAATTTACAAAGGCAGCTGTACTGAACAATGAATGAGTGAAATGATTAATTCTGTTTGAGTGCAATGTGTAATTTCTCTCTTTGTCCACATTAAGTGCACTGCATGTCTTCTTGTTTTGACACTGTAACACTGGGACATTATCTCATTTTCTCAGGTTTGTGAGGGTTTATTAGGCATATTGTGGTTCATAGTTGCAACAAAAATAACATGCAAGATAAAAAAAGAACATTAGGTTATGTTTAATGACATATTATAATAATTTCTCAGAATGTTTGGTTTGATGTGTGTGTTAACTTTACAAAGGGTTTGTAGAGAGATCCAGGAACGATGCCACAATGTGAGGATGTGTTATTTACAGCTGTATTAATTTCAAATGTGAAAATCTGGTGTTTATGCAAAATTTCAGCCTTAGCTGTGTGTTTTACAATTGAACTAAAAACCAAATGTGCCAGGGACTAAGTGGAAGTATTTTTCATGCTGAATTTCCACCATTCACAGAATTGATGACAAGTATATTAGTTTAATGTTTTTAATATTTTGCCAGAATATTCCCATAATAACAACCAAAAATTCGAATTGTTCATTGCACAAAATAATATAGTAGCTGACTGTACTCTATATATATAGATATATAGATAGTAGATACTGGTTTGGTGCATTAAAATTGCAACAAATGACTAAAGCATTTTAAAAGGGACATGTTACACTATATCATCATTTTATCGTCGTTTTAAAATAGTGTGACGGGGGAAAAAATATGTTAGGCACTATGACAGTCTTAATGACCCTTCATTAATTTTAAAAAGAGATTATTTCAGACTAAGTCCCTCACATTCTGCCTAACAGACGAAGAAATAGTCATGCAGGTTTAAAACGATTACGCCACCTTCGATCAGGTTGAATGGGTGTAACATTGATGCCGATACACGATTTGTGATGTCGATCAAATGCAGATCACATAATGTTTTAACGCAAAATAAAAATGACATGGTTTCAATTTAACTCGTGAAAGCTGCCGCAGTACTGCCAAGCACGTATCCTTCCGCGGAGCGTCGCGAGCGTGTGCTGAGGGAGAAAGGGACGGCGCCATATTGGGAGGGATCGTATTGTTTTTCTTTGGTAGATAAACGTTTTGAATGTAACCAGTAGCATTAGTTGGTGAACGTTTATAGATACAGCAGTGCTAAAGGATTTCTTTCATATCACCTAACGAATCCTTACAAATTCTCAACGGCGTTTGTGAGACTTCTGGTTGAAAATGTCTGGCGGTGTAATTCGAGGGCCTGCAGGGAACAACGACTGTCGGATATACGTAGGTAATTTACCCCCCGATATTCGCACCAAGGACGTAGAGGATGTGTTTTATAAATACGGAGCCATTCGGGATATCGACCTTAAAAACAGAAGAGGAGGTCCGCCGTTTGCATTCGTGGAGTTCGAGGACCCGAGGTAACGTTACGTTAAACACAAACCCAGCCTAGCCCAAAACTACGTGTATATGTGTTACTAAATGAATAGTCAACAAGACGATGTTATCTCTCTAACTTGCTATATGATATAAATACGTGTTTTATACGCAAATACTAGTCTTCTAAATGAAGTGCTCATATGAGGCGCGCAAATCCGTCAACTAAGTTATATTAACTTATGTAACACTGAAGTAGGGAAGTTTACGTAATGTCTATATCAGCTAAACTAAAATTCTGAGAAGTATACAAAACTCCTAAGTATGCAGTATATATATAATTTTTTTTTTTTTAATGAAACGCTCTAAATTTGTAAATACCATTGGATTGGGAGTAAAAACATTCTGCGCATGCGCAAACGGCCTTGCGTGTAAACCATGAGGATTATAAGTGCATCACTTTTCTGTGCACTGATTATTTTCGGTCTACAGAGATGCAGAGGATGCTGTACATGGACGAGATGGCTATGACTATGATGGCTATCGTCTTCGAGTGGAGTTCCCAAGGAGTGGCAGGGGAGGTGGAAGAGGTGGAGGTGGAGGAGGTGGTGGTGGAGTTGGAGCTCCCAGAGGCAGATATGGCCCTCCATCCAGGCGTTCAGAGTACAGGGTCATAGTGTCAGGTGAGTGGACAGGCATAGTTTCTCACATCTTTGTCATACAATATAGTAGTGTTGTCACGGTACCAAAATGTCAGTATTCGGTACCGATACCAGTGAAAATCCATGGTTCTCGGTACCAAAGCAAAATGCAAAAACATGCTAATTGAACAACATTTTTATTAATAACGTTAAACAAAAATTAAATGTACAAAACCAATGCTTTATACTTATTTAAAAGTGTTTCAAGTTTTCCCACAAGTAATAAAAGTATGGAAAAAGTAAACAAGTTTCACCCAAAAGTCATAGTTCTGCGGCCGCTGAAAAACATCTGTAAACTGTTGTCTGGTTTAGGGTTTGCTGGTGTGTTTCAGGATCTTCCTCAGTCTGCAGCTGTGAAAGGAAAATATAATATACTTAAGTAAAGCAATGTGCTGAGTCTGACCAAATGCAACGTAAGATCATTGACACCAGCTAAAATATAACTTTTCAGTAAATACCAAACCTCAGCTTTTATAATAAATTTCGATATGATTACAAATATTAAGTGTATATCAAATAGATGGAAACTGTAGTATTAAAAACACTTTACAATAAGATTTTATTTGTTAGATAACATGACCTAACAATAAACAATATTTATATGGCAATTCTTCTTCTTAGGGTTCATTTCAAAGTTCAATCTGTTAAAATTATTTAATGCACAATGAACAAACATGAGTGATTAAGTGTTTGTATTAAATAACATTCACAAACATTAATGAATGTTTTAAAAATATATTGTTCACTCACTGTAAGATGTTACTAGATCTAACTCACGTTAGAAAACATTAAGTCATTGTACAGTAAAGTCTATACAGGAGATAACATTTGACTACTTTTATTTAATCCAAACTGTGTTCATATTTAAATTTTAAAGGGCTTTTAAAACCTGCTAGATATATTCAGCCAAGAATTACAACTAACTAACTAAAAAAAAAAA
>NW_015505270.1:1740877-1752773 GCF_001515645.1 Sinocyclocheilus grahami | reverse complement strand
TTAATGAATGTTTTAAAAATATATTGTTCACTCACTGTAAGATGTTACTAGATCTAACTCACGTTAGAAAACATTAAGTCATTGTACAGTAAAGTCTATACAGGAGATAACATTTGACTACTTTTATTTAATCCAAACTGTGTTCATATTTAAATTTTAAAGGGCTTTTAAAACCTGCTAGATATATTCAGCCAAGAATTACAACTAACTAACTAAAAAAAAAAACTTTTTCTGATGGACTGATGTGACATAAACACTGTTAACCATACATTTGTACATTCTCTACCACGCATATTTTGGTTACACAGTTAATTTAAAAGCCTCTGGTGTGTAAAAATAGTAAATACCATTATGTCCTCCTGTTTTTTACAGTAATAAAAGTTATAGGAGCATTAAATAGTTAACAAAGAAATCATTTTGAACAAAATTCATTGTAATGCTCATTATATTAGCGTTAGCCACGCTTATGCTAACGATTAACTACGTAGACACTAATGGCGATGTTTATTTCAATCCGAAATTAAAATATGGAATAATATTCATAACAGAAGCTCTAAATTTTAAAAATGTAATTGAAACTTACCTGCTTGAACTTGATCGGGGTGTTTTGTTAGTTTGATCCGTTTCCTCCTCTTGAGGTCGCCACTGCTTTTAAGAAGAGGTTGCCAGGTTTAAACAACAAAACCCGCCCAATCACGTTTCGAGGGGGGTCCCCCGTTAAAAATCGCATTCCGAGGATAAAATATGCAAGTTTTGGCGGGGTTCCCCTGGTAAAATTCGCATTCCAGGGGCTAAATATCACGTTAGTGGGGTCGGTTTTCAACCCGCGGACATGAAAAACAAGCCGCGGCGACAGTGTTAAAGCAGCCCAATTCCGTGGGAAAACCGCGGACTTGGCAACAATGGAAGACGATAGCTTTCGGATAGCGCATCAAGAACCGGGTTGACCGGGTACTCTGTACCACCGGTACTTAAGAAAACCTGGTACCGTAACGTTTTCATTTTTTTAGTACCGATTTGGTACCGAAATACCGGGTCTTTTGACAACACTACAATATAGGGTCCTTTCCCACATAATAGTGTATGGATGGGCACAGACTCCAACTGTTTTTCTTTTTAGCTTCAGACTATGATTCCATCAAGTTGAAGGACAACATGTTTTATATTTTAAGCCAATTTTAGTACATATTTTCATTTGTCATGTGTCTCCTAGAAATGAGTTTACATTTTCTGAAAGACTTAAAGGGGAGGTCTAATGCCATTTCATGCATTCTTCTTACTGTTAAAGAGTTGGATTCTCATGCTAAACATGGCCAACTTTTCAAATAACGAGTGCAAGTGTGTTTTTGTTCCCAGCATTTTGGTGACAAATGTTTCTTAAATTAAAGTCAAAGTTTTTGTTCCCGTTTATTTATGTCGATGTCACAGCTTGCAGACGATCGTTACGCAAAGCTGTGTTTGCTCGTGACTATTTAGCTCCACCCATGGCATGCTTCAAGGAGCTCGACTGTTTTCGGAGAGAAGCGTAAATCTGTATCTGTCTTTTATAAATCTGATAAAATTAAAGACTCTTCTGTGATATGAAGAATGCAATACTACTCTATAGTAGGGGTCGACCGATATGTGTTTTTCAGGGCCGATACCGATTATTACAGATCAGGTAGACCGATAACCGATATTTTGAACCTATATATATATATGTATGTCTGGTGTAAAAATGAAAATTGTCAAAATTAAGAATAACAAGGGCTCTGACAAAAACTGCCCTCACTGGTGTTGGTTGTGTAGTACTCCCACACTGCACTTCTTACTCTTGTCTTCCTCTGTGCATCCAACTACAATAAGGGGAATATAAAGAGAGAGTTAAAAGTGGGGCAACTGTATACTTCACGATTAAGCTTATGAATACTGTACTACAGCTAAACGGCTTGGGGAAATGTAAGTATTTGACTTCAATAATTTACATGTTAGAAATGTATGTGTAATAGCATAACCTCTCATAATTCCTCATTAATTATTTTCTGATGGCTAAAACATAACCTGCAATAGTAGAGGTGACTATTCAATTCATCATCTAATGCACATCAATGGATTAACTTTATTATATACATTTGTTAAAAAATGTATATAATAAGTGTAAATAATTTAATTGTCTTCATATCTATATTGTAGAAGTTGTTAAGAACTATTTTCATGAAACTATAACACTAATAGCCTTTTACAGGCACACTTAGTTCAATAGCCTATTGAAATGTCTTGGCCTATGTGATTTTTCAAAAAAATTAAAGTTAGTTTTAATTTACAGTGCAAATGAAGGCATAAATCAAATTAATTTATCTTCTAATCAAATAAGAGTTAAACTCTTTATTTTTTTGGCAAACAAAGGGTTTACTATTAAAATTAAAACATGGAAGAAATAGCGTATTGTGTGATTATTCTTTTAAACAAAAGTTGTAATAATTGTTGTAGTAGTATTATGTATATCATACTGCCCCACAGTAATATATTTCTGATAATTTCTTTAAGCTAACCCAAACTTATATTTTGACGGGTTGTCATGAGGAACTTTTAAGTTTCTGTAGCCTATGTAAGTGTTTCCCATACATTGATTTATTTGTGGCGGCCCGCCACAATTTCAAAACTGACCGCCACAAATAGATTTTCCAAAAGGCTTTGACTTCCTTGAATAAACATGAGCACTGCACGTTTCAAAATTGAAACCCGGTGCAGGTGTTTTTATATCACTGTATTTCTGAAAGAAACCGACTGTCTTCAGAAAATTTTGCATGTCATTTTCATTTCTTCTTTTATGTAATATCTGATAAAGCACCGTTTGTGAGCAGAGCGCTGCTTTGTGTACAGTGTTACCGGGGAAACCTTGATCTCTACCACTTCAACAGCGCCTCCTGCTGCCAGAGATTTAATTTGCATATACATGCCGCCACAAACGAGTGTAAGTCTGTAGGAAACAGTTTTACTCAAATGATCATGAAGTGACTCTCAGAGGGAGTCAGAGCAGTTCTGGAGATGTTGTTCATGTATTTATGTCCTCATGTAGTGAGACGACAGTAGCTGAAATCACCGCGAGCGTCGCACACTTTGTATGTGTACAAAACAAAACCGCGCGTCTGTGCCATTTACATACACAGAAACAAGCAGAACATGCAGGATTAATATTTAAATAGTATTTTTGTGGCTTAATATTTACAGGTACTAGTCCATATCGGAACTCTATTTAAGTGTACTGACCTACTTTTGATTAATTCATCCAAACTTTGACAAATTTCGCGTCATACAGTAAATTCCATTTAAATGACTGGATTCTGCGATTCCGTCCACATTTTGTGCATCGCGGAAATCATAGATAATATTGAGGTGTTTCGCAACTTCAGTGTAACGTTAGTGGATTATGATTTACTGCTGCTGCCTTACCTTTGAGAGACAACTGGTGCGTGATCACTGAAGCAGCTGCAGTTAGCAAGTGCTTTCGGAGTGAGAGTGAATTCCACATTGATTGGTCGGACTCATGACTCCCAACAAATCAGATGGGCATGAGTGGTGTGTTCTCATCAAAGCCAAATAGCGTGTTTCAAAATTAAGTTATTTTATCGGCGAATCAGTTTTGAAAATGACCGATAATCATAATAATGCTTAATATCGGTGCAGATAATCGGTCGACCCCTACTCTATAGGTGCTCTCGATTAGGGCTGGGCAAAAAATCTAATGCGATATTCATGCGAATCTCGTTAGTAGTAAATCTCCAGCAGGTGCTTTCAGATGGAGCGGCATTTACTACACACAGCCGTAGATCACTGTAGCTGTAGCTTGTGTAGTGTAGTCCAGCCTTTAGTATTCTTTAGTGTTTTTTTTCTACTTTTTCTGTTTGGCTGTTAAGTGTCAGACTTTTATTTTGACAGCACTGAGAACCTTTTGCAGCTATATGATATTCACTGTGTACTGTATGTTACAGTATGTCGTTGAGAAAATTTGCGCACTGTAACCAGATTACAGTGTTTACTTGTGCTTTTCATCACTTTTTTTATTTGCAGAATCGGGAAATTGCTTTCTAAAGTATAAATCTGTTTATTTTACCAATTTAAGTTCAAAATATTAAAAAAATTATTCATTTTCAAATTATTTCTAAATATTTTAATGTAAATATGATGGAAAATAAATATACATTTAATTGCATGCATTTACTATCTTTAAATAGTGCGATATCATAAGGGGCTTTTGCACCACAAGAACGTTTTTGCGGAAGTACCCGCAAAACCAGAATTTCCTGTCTTACTCCTTTCTCGAAATGGTCCCTTATTGGTGTAATGATTCTTGTGCTGTTCATGAAGAGAAGGATCTACTTATGTAGTGGTTGTGATTTTCTTTTTGTCCAGGACTTCCTCCTAGTGGCAGCTGGCAGGACCTTAAGGATCACATGCGTGAAGCAGGTGATGTATGTTATGCTGACGTTTTCCGGGACGGCACCGGCGTTGTGGAGTTTGTGCGCAAAGAAGACATGACCTACGCCGTTCGAAAGCTGGATAACACTAAGTTCCGGTCACATGAGGTAGGTGTGAGTTTGTAAACATAGACCGCCATTGGACAGGACAGGGCATAGCTTAAGGATTTGGGAATATCAAGGTAAGCTTGATGTCAGAGACCCATGATGGAGCCACATGGACTAGGAGGATCCATGGAATGGCTCTTTTGAATGTAAGTGATTTTATCAGCGGGCCACATTTGGAAGGATGTTTAATTTGGTGTAGCGCTAAATCTTAAAAGCAAAAAACAAAATCTGTTTTAGATTCGCCAAGTGAGTCATTATTTAGGAGATTATAACCTGAGATCTGGTAGTTCGTCGTTAGAAAGTGTCCCATTATGTTCCTCAGGGGGAGACGGCTTACATTCGCGTAAAGGTGGATGGCCCGCGCAGCCCCAGTTATGGGCGTTCGCCCTCTCGCAGCCGCAGCAGGAGTCGCAGCCGGAGCAACAGCCGCAGTCGCAGCTACTCCCCACGCCGCAGCCGAGGATCACCACGTTACTCGCCCCGCCACAGCCGCTCCCGTTCCCGCACCTAAACATCCACATCCCAGCTAGTTGGCTGGCCACAATCATATACACCCTGTGTCGCCCTCTATTGGACCCACTGTTGTACTTCATTGTTCTCTTGACTTGTTTCGTCTCTCCACTTTCCCCAGGTTGCTTTCTCTCATTTTTGGTTTGTTTTATTTTTTTTAGGGACTGTCATTCTGCTAATGACATCTACGTGTAGCTAAGTAGATGTTCTCCTTTCTCTTCTTTCTTTCCCGTCAATCCTCTTTTTTTTATTTTTGTTTGTTGTCTCCTATCCCATGACCCTGTTGTGTCTTTGTCTTGCATTCCCATTTTAACTGGATCTTCATACTCATCCCTTGTGACACAAGGAACATGTTGAAATGCTTTAAATAGTTGTATTAATTAATTAATACTGTTTTATTTTGTTAATGATGCTTCATTACGGGCTTTTTCTGGTGTGGGATTATTTTTCCGTTGAAAAACTGTTCTACTTTTACCTTTTCATGTCTTTCTATAGACAACAGAAGAGCAGGATTAAAGAAAGCTTTGGAATAAAGGATTTTGAAGCACAGTTCATTCATATTAGGATATTTGGAGGAGCAGGAGCAGGCATTTCATTTAAGGAGGCAATGGTATGACGGCAAGCAGTCACCTTCAAAAAGGCAGTTGTTGTTTTTCTACAGACTTCCAGTACTCTGGATTTTCTTAGTTCAGTAACACATTAGTTTTGCTTTGCCATTCTTCCTCCCTTCACAACACTCCCCTTCCCCGTTTAATTTACCTTTTCTCACTGGTCATTGCTGCTAAGCATGCATGTGTACTGTCTGGATGTTGCGATGCTTGTGCATACATTAAGACAGCATTGTTTTTTGGGGGGGGGTGTTTCATTTTTAAATACAAATTTTTTTTGCCTGTTGTCCAAAATGTGCTGGGATTTGGCCACTCATGTAGAGTTTGCATTAGACAAGATAAAGGCTTGCCATGTGCAGTTGTTCTCATGTAAATTGTGTATTTGTCAAGAGGAAGTGTCTTTTTTTCTAGGTTAGATTTGCTTGTTTTTCCAATGAATAAGCACAATTTAATGTGTTTAGGTGGTGCTCTAAATTTCTTCGAGAGCATATCAGTCTGGTATCCTTTTTGTCATTTACACAGGAAAAAAAAGAAAGAAAAAAAACGCTCCTATGATCAGTTTATAGAAGCTTTCAATGATAGAAGCTCTTCATTTAGCTGTGATTCTAACTTGTTACCTCCCTCTCTTTGATTTTGCTAGTATTCAAAGGTTTGGATTGGAGGAGGGGCTCACTGTGTCCCGATCCTTGGAGCCGGATCATTGGATCAGTTCAGGATCAGGAGCAGGATTAGGATTAGGATAAGGATGGATACATACATGGAGCGGGATCAATTTACCGGGAACGGGAACCATAGGAGAGGATCCCAACCCCAGCCCCGCATCCGCCCCACCAAACCACAACGTAATTGGCTTCTCTAGAACCAAATTCATTTTTTCATTTTCCGTGGAGCCCCATTGATGCGCGCAGAAGGGATCCAGGTGCCTCTTTTATTTTTGCGAGATTTGTTTTTTGGTATAAAAAGAAGCAGAGCAAGGAACCAGAAGGCTGGATGGAATCGGCATGAGGAGCGTGGTAAATAGGGGCGAATTCGTGGGAGGGTGGGATAATAGGCAAATTTTCAGGGGGATGTTGTAGTTTATTTAGGGTTTCAAAAATCACTTTTCAAATAACATTTGTTGGCATTTGCTGTGTTGGCAGTGGTGTTTCTTTCTCCACATAATTGGCTACTTTATATTTCTAGATTGTAGTGTGTACTGTCTGGATGTTGCGATGCTTGTGCATACATTAAGACAGCATTGTTTTTTGGGGGGGGGTGTTTCATTTTTAAATACAAATTTTTTTTGCCTGTTGTCCAAAATGTGCTGGGATTTGGCCACTCATGTAGAGTTTGCATTAGACAAGATAAAGGCTTGCCATGTGCAGTTGTTCTCATGTAAATTGTGTATTTGTCGAGAAGAAGTGTCTCTTTTTTTTTCTAGGTTAGATTTGCTTGTTTTTCTAATGAATAAGCACAATTTAATGTGTTTAGGTGGTGCTCTAAATTTCTTCGAGAGCATATCAGTCTGGTATCCTTTTTGTCATTTACACAGGAAAAAAAAGAAAGAAAAAAAACGCTCCTATGATCAGTTTATAGAAGCTTTCAATGATAGAAGCTCTTCATTTAGCTGTGATTCTAACTTGTTACCTCCCTCTCTTTGGTTTTGCTGGTATTTAAAGGTTTGGATTGGAGGAGGGGCTCACTGTGTCCCGATCCTTGGAGCCGGATCATTGGATCAGTTCAGGATCAGGAGCAGGATTAGGATTAGGATAAGGATGGATACATACATGGAGCGGGATCAATTTACCGGGAACGGGAACCATAGGAGAGGATCCCAACCCCAGCCCCGCATCCCCCCCCACCAAACCACAATTAAAGGATACTTGACGTCGTAATTGGCTTCTCTAAAACCAAATTAATTTTTTCTTTTTCCGTGGAGCCCCATTGATGCGCGCAGAAGGGATCCAGTTGCCTCTCGTTTTTGTGAGATTTGTTTTTTGGTATAAAAAGAAGCAGAGCAAGGAACCAGAAGGCTGGATCAGGTGCTTTGGATGGAATCAGCATGAGGAACGTGGTAAATAGGGGCGAATTCGTGGGAGGGTGGGATAATAGGCAAATTTTCAGGGGGATGTTGTAGTTTATTTAGGGTTTCAAAAATTACCTTTCAAATAACATTTGTTGGCATTTGCTGTGTTGGCAGTGGTGTTTCTTTCTCCACATAATTGGCTACTTTATATTTCTAGATTGTAGTGTATTGATTTTTCTGTCTTTCACCCCTTCTTTAAATAAAGATTGAATGTTCAATTAAAATATTGTTTTCTTTGCTTCATTTGCTGACTGGCTGCAGCTGTTTTGAATGCCGAATTCAGTCAAATCAAATGTCATTACTGTCGTATCGCATTCAATGAAATGTTTTTAAAATTATATATGGACTAATATGAGCTGTTATATGGGCTCAATGCATGCTTTGAAAATATATATTATAAATAAAATATATAATATACACCATTCAAAAAGAGGTCAGTAAGGGTCAAAGGGTTTGAAAGAAATCTGGCTGCATTTATTTGATCAAAAATACAGTAAAAACAGTAAATCTACCATTTGAAAGAACTGCTTTCTATTTGAATATATTTAAATGGTATTTTTCTTGTCATGCGCTGCATGACTCCAGCTTTCATGTGTCTACATGATCCTTCAGAAATCATGCTGATTGCAGCTCAAGAAACATTTCGTATTATTATAGCTGTTATAGCTGAAAATGGTTATGCCACTCAGTAATTGTGGAGGTGTTTTCATTTTTCAATGAACAGAAAGATTGAAATATGAAATGAAAAACAGAAATGTGAATTATTAGAAATTATTTAAAGTAGAAATCTTAACATTATTATTGTCTTTGCTGTCATTAGAATTTTTTGTATTGCACATGTACAGTGCAAGACAGGGAACATAATATCATAAATCACACAACACTGACACAAAAAATAAAAGCAAGATTTGAAATGTATGGACTCATGACCAAAACAAATATAAAACAGGACAGCACTGAAACTGTAACTATTTTGATGAGGAGCATACGTTTCCCATCGCACGTATTTGAAACCATACTTTGAAATATTCTCACAAAAACGAAGAAATATAGTAAAGGAGGATTTACATTTCTTCCATTTACATGTCATGTGAAAATGTGATATTGACCCACCAAAATTACCATGTTTAGTCCGAAAACACGGAATTCAATATATTCTTATAAAAAAGGTAATATCAGTTTTCACTGAGAGTTAACTGAAAACATCCACCCAAAATTTAGAGCAGTTCACAGCAGTTAAAGGTGTTCAAGAGTTCCAGGAAAGGAAGAACAAACTGAAATCTCTTCTGTAAAAATGAATGTTCATTCACTTATTGTCAAATAATTTACAGTAAAAAAAGCAATGAATGAATGAATTTCTTAAAATCGTAATAACCCCAAACATTTGAATGGTAGCCTACTGTAAATATAATACTAGTCCTCATTACAAACACAAAATAATAATCAACTTTAATAATTAGTGAAGACGATCAGACTACATTTAATAGGGGCTGGTAAGGGGCCTGGATAAAAGGGGGGGGCGGGGGATTTAAGGTAGTTATCATAATTTTTAGTAAACAATAAGTTACATATAAACTTGACCTGTCATATAGTGTGGTAAACAATTCTAGTAATGCCTCACAGGAATCAATCAGTGCTGCCAACTAATTTTCAGGGGAAGTTGCTAAATGACGTTGTGATGTCATTGCGTGATGACGACGCAAAATTGTGTCACTACATTAAAAAAATATATATTTTTATATGTTAATTTAGATTTGTTCGTAAAATAATATAAATGCATAATATAATGTTAAAATAGAAATAACATTTTTTATACACAACATTGAATTATTGAACACTTATACACATTTTTGAACGATTACAACTTTTTTTTATTAGCTAGTAAACTAGAAAAACTACACATTCTGAACAATTATAGTTTTAAGCAGTGTATTAGTAGTCAGTATGCTACTCTCTAAGAAAAGAATTCACAGGTTTTTACCTGCATTTTAAATTACGCATTGCATTTTGTGTTTCGGGTTACGACGGATGACGGATAACGGATAGGAAAATTACTAGTACCTTTTCTAGATATTTTTCTTACAGTGTACTAACTGATCAACAATCACAGGTACAAGCTACTAACGAGGTGTATCATAAATGAACAATTCTTCAATTGTTATCATCAAATTGAACAATTGCAAACAGCAGCTAACTCAATTCACGTGATGCGTGTACTGCTAGGCGTCTTTGGTTTCCTCTTTTTGTCAATTTAGATGGAAAATGTGTGCCTTTTTATAGTTTGAGCCACTTATCAAAAGTTGCTAAAAGTAGCCAAATAAAATAAAAAAAAATAGCTAAATTTGTTGCTAGGTGCTTTTGGAAGAAAAAGTTGCTAGGGTAGTCTGAAAAGTTGCAAAAATTGCTAAATTGGCAACACTGGAATCAATACATTTGGTCCAAAGATGTGGGATTCTGAGTCCAGGCGGGCCCTGGTGCATTGTGGGATGAAATAAAATGCGGGAAGTGAGAAGCTAGTGGAAAATGCTGGTAATACTCTGGGAGAGGCTCTGCGGGAACCAATCAGAGAGGCGGTGCAGTGCGGTGGGCGGGTCTCCACGGGTTTAGTGACGCGAAGTTGGGTATGAGTTACGAGCGCAGCCGCATGGGTAACGTTAGAGTTACGACTGAAAGAGTGGCTAGTGAAGTCAAGCGTGAACACAGCGGCTCAGGAAAGCCTGCGTTAAACAGTATTCCAGAGTAAAAGCGTCAAAGGAGGGTGAGCAATGCGCATTTATTTACTATGCATGCATCCGAAGTGTTGCCCATGTCGCTCGAATACTATAATAATGCATGTAAAACATGTACGTTATGCATTTGGGGGAAGTTTAGTCATTCGTGCTGTATTCGAAATGAAGCAACATGGACGCAGCACTCGCCGCTGTACCTGTACCTTGCAGCAATTCTATTGAGAGAATTATTATCGCTGGTTTCGGTGTCCCGACGTTTTCTAGAAGAAGTATGCCGCGGGAATTGTTTGTGTGGAGAAGAATCAGGGCGGTGGCGTGAAATGAAAGTTCGAGCTTCTCGGCGTCTGGAGGAAAAACCGTTACGTAATTCCGCCAATCACGAGAGAGCGCCGAGAGCAGATGCTGAGCACATCAGCGCCGCGTGGCTTTAACGCACACATCTGTGCACACCAGAGGCTGTATTTTGTTGACATGCCAGCACTTGGGTGAAAGGTACTTCAATTTGCCTTGTAAAAATAGCCACAGCTTGCAACATCTAGTTAGATTAGCTTTGTGTGATTCCCTCTCCGTGACCTTATCAAAGGCAGACACCTGTGCTGTGTGAATTATTAATTGTGCTTTGCAGCATAATTTACTCTCACTTTCATTCTGCCCAATGAAATTAAATTCTTAACTCTTGCGTCTTGTTACTTCTGCAACTGCTTCGGCCCTTCAGCACTTGTACATTATCATTTGAAATGGACCGATAATCGGTTCGCCCAGTATTATTGCAGATATTCACACTTTTCTACTTCAGTTATCCGATCTGCTCATAAGTTGCAAAATCTTGTTGCAGATCTGTGTTTGAAAGCATTGTAATTGTTGATGAATTAGCTTGTCACTAACAGTAACTATGATGATTATACAAATATTAATTAGTGCGATTAATCGCATCCAAAATAAGTTAGTTTACATAATATATGTGTGTACATTGTGTTTATTTATATTTCTTATAGGGCTGGACAATATGGCCTAAATTTATATCACGATATATTTCTTGATTTCGGTCGATACGATATAATTCCGATATCGATATGAACACTATTAAAAAGCTTCATAAAAATGGCCAAGAACGGCCACAACAGATGTCTGTACCTACAAACTTATGAAAAATTGATTTGCCAATTTATGAAACCTACTCCTATAAAACGATATAATATTTTAGGAAAAAAATGGCGCAAATAAATGTTCACCTTTTATTGGTATTCAGCCTTCATACAAACAAGAAATGTGAAATCACCGTCAAATAAATCTCAGACTCTCCTTATTAATATTAATATGTTTTTACTTCAAACTATAGGCTAGCATACCAGTCAAAAGTTTTTGAACAGTAAGATTTTTAATGTTTTTTTTTTAAAGAATTATCTTCTGCTCACCAAG
>NW_015505270.1:1733154-1739474 GCF_001515645.1 Sinocyclocheilus grahami | reverse complement strand
GTGTGTATATATATATATATATATATATATATATATATATATATATATATATATATATATATATATATACACACACTTTTGCATATATTTTATATTATTTATAAATACGAATATTTTATATAAACAAAACATATTTTTCTTAAATGTATACACGAATGTGTGTATTTTTATATACATAATCACTTGACAGTGCTGATATTAATATAAAAAGTTTTTTTCCCAATTATTTTGTCAAATAAAACAAAAAAGAAATTCAAACACACCCCCATGTGCCATTGGCCAGTCAAATAAATAGTCTGCCCTACATTTATGTGACTGGTTGAGCCAAATTTTGTTCTGTTGGGATGTTTTTATATCGTGCCATATTGTTTAAACTTTTCATGGAAATTAACCTACAAATGGCTTTTGATTTAATTTGCATGCTGAGCAGGGGCAGGAGAAAATGTTAAAACACACTTCAGCTTCACATTTAACTGCTATGATAATTGTTATTGTACATATAATTATTAATTAAATATTTATTATAGTTTATTTATTTAATGAAATTGTGCATATTGGTTACTTGACACTTAGCCAATTTTTTTCAAGTGTGTGCTATTGGCCAGTCAAACAAATCGTCCCACCCCAAGCTTATGCAATTGGTTGAGCCAATTTTGCTGTGCTGGGATGTTTTGATAGTTAAACTGTTCAGGGAAATTAAACTACAAGTGGTTTTAGTTTGCATACTAAGCGAGGATGGGCGAAAATAACACGCTTCAGAATAACCTTAAGTTATGAGTCATACAAACAATATCGGTCAATCTCTAATTCTAAATGTCGGTTTACTGAATGCAAATGATTTGAAATGTCTCTGTAGATGACCTCTCTGTTGCATATGCAGTTGGCCGTGGTTTAGTTCCATGTCAGGAACTTGAGCTGGATACAGATGATTTCTGTGCTTTCTCATACGTCCTCCTCACTGAATGGATTTCATCAACCTTCTCCCTCTCCTGGGCCCAACACTGGGAGTCTTTTGCAGAGGGAGCTGATTGAGGTGGCCTCCTTTTTGTCAAATCATGACTGCACATTTGCTTTTTAATAGATGCACTAGTTCCTAAATAAGCTGATTGGAAACGGTAGATGACTCCGTAAACTCCGACAGGTCCCAGAGCATCTGAATTTGCCATTAAATGAACTGACAAGCGATTTTATAGAGTCAGGCCCTCGTTTTATTTATTTGTTAGTGATGGGTGTGTGCGAATATTTCAGATTTTCAAAGTTGTAGTATTGGCCAAGAATAAAGCAACGGGGCTCTTGAGGTTGTAAGAACAAGATGAGTTTTTACAGAAAGTTATTAGCTTTGAGACCTATTTATTTTTGGTGATTTTTCAGTTTGTCTAAACATGATCCAGGTTGTCGTTGTCAACTTAAAGGAGGCATATTATGCCCCTTTTTACAATATGTAATAAGTCTCTGGTGTCCCTAGAATGTTTCTGTGAAATTTCAGCTCAAAATACACCACAGATCATTTATTATATCATTTTGAAAATGCCTATTTTTGGAGTGGAAGCCCCCTTTTTATTTATCGCACTGAAATCATGCGTTTTAAACCATGAGTTTAAATTTCTGATATATGGTTTTCTGAGCGCACACGGACAGAAAGCGGCTGTCACAGCATGTGAGTACTAAACTAAGTTCTCATTCACACACAAGTTTACGTTAAAAACACACGAGTTACAAAAACAGTCGGTTATGTCTGTGAAAGTAAACTGCTGAGAAATAAATCGCATGTTTATTTTAGATCTGTGTGGCAGCAACCATATACATTAAATAAATCAATAAATCCACTGCTCTCTTGTCTGAGGCTGGGACTCTTAATAGTGTTCTGTGCTCGTCTGTGCAGCCAAAGACAGAACAGTTAGCATGCTTTGCTCAAACTTTCGCCGTGGCATTAGAACTAATACACCGTTGTCGTTTGCGAAAACACAATATCGGCACCGTAGGTGATTAAGATTAAGGGGCGGTAATATTATAATGAGATCCCTTTGCCACGTCACCAAGGGAGCGAAATCAGACTCGCTCGTCTTCTCAGACGCTTGCAGAAAAAGGCTTACCTAAACAAAGTTACTGGGTTAATCTTTTTCACGTTTCCTTGGTTGGTAGATGCACCAGGGGCCTGATTATAGCACTTAAAACCTGGAAAAGTCAGATTTTCATATGTCACCTTTAAAAAATAAAAATTTGACCTTTTCATAGTTTTTAAATGAGAAAAGCGGTCCTTTTTAAGGTGAAGGTTTAATTTTTCTGATGTTTAATTACTTTTTCCAATCACAACTTAATACGCAGAATCAACTATAAGTAAGCTATATATAGGTTACTTTTTTTTTTTACATCCCGAAACGGCAGCATTGGCTCAACCAATTGTAACAGTGGTTGTCTTGTCCCAAAATATAACAAAAGTTAAACACAAAAAAAAAAAAAAATGTGTGAATTGAGGAGTGGGACTGTTTGTCCGGAAAAGTGTTATTTTTTTTTTTTGGGTGGTGATAGTGGCACTGTTAAACAAGAAAGCTTCAAGTAGCTAATTCATCTTCATGATCAAGGTTCTTCATTGTTCTGGTGACTGTATTCCTGACGGTCAGTGAATCCCCTTTGCCTTTTCTCTTTCTTCATATTCACAGCCATCATGACTGACAGGAAGGCAGTAATAAAGAACGCTGATATGTCTGAGGACATGCAGCAGGATGCAGTGGATTGTGCCACACAGGCCATGGAGAAGTACAACATTGAGAAGGACATTGCTGCATATATCAAAAAGGTCACCCATCCACACAATATTTATGATTGACACCTCTAAAGACTTCAATAGTATTTTATTGAAGACATTATTTCCTGTTTTATCTTGATTCTTGGAAAGATTCCGTGAGACGGCATGAATAGTTCACCCAAAAATGAAAATTTGCTTAAAATGTACTTGCCCTCAGGCCATCCAAGATGGAGATTAGTTTGTTTTCTCATGGGAACCGATTTGGAGCATTACACCACTCCCCAGTGAATGGGTGCCGTCAGAATGAGAGTCTAAACTGATAAAAATATTACCATAATCTACACAACTCCAGTCCATCAATTAATGACCTGTGAAGCGTAAAGCTTGTAATAAACCCATCATTAACTTCAAATATTTGCTTCTGGCTAAATATGAGTCCTTTATCCATAATATTGCTTTCTCCAGTGAAAAGTCATCTCATCTGATTTAGGAGAGAAATAAACACCGCATTGTTAACAAGTAAAATCGGTTCAAAACAAATATGTTGGTGGATTGTCATGTGAGAGGACAACTTTTTCCACTGGAGGAAGCGTTATTGATTATAGACCAATTTGGAGTAGACGTCACAGTTACGTCACTTGCAGCTGCGCGCGCATAGTGGTTGCAGAAAAACACTGGGATCAAGTGAAGATAAATGGGTAAAATCCATGGAATAAAAGAAAAAAAATATTTTTGTGCCTTTTGATGTCAAGATCGGAATGCAAAGACACCATTTGAAGCTAAACGCAGACGTTTAAACGGACCAACTATGGATGAAAACTGCTATGATTACTCTACTTTTAAAGCATAAATTTGATTTAAACAATAGGTCTACATAATATTCACATATGCTGTTAATAGGGGACGTATTGTATTAGCCATACAGTTACAGCATGAAATATTATTTAAACCTTACTATTAGAAATATAATTTAAACCTTACTATTAACATTTTTACATAACATTTATTTTATCTCACAATTCTAACTTTTTTTTTCTCGCAAATGCAAGTTTATATCTCCCAATTCAGACTTTAACTCGACTTAACTCAAAAATAGTGAGTTTGTCAAATCTGAGGTAAAAAAAAGCCAGAAGAGCTGAGGGGAAAACGGAAAAGAACGACGAGTTGTTTTTCCTTATTAGAATTGTGAGATATAATCTCGAATTTGCGAGAATAAAGTCAGAATTTTGAAATAAAATCAAATTGACCTTTTTTTTATTCTTTTATTCCATGACTCCATAGGCTGCCGCTTGAAAACCATAATTTTCTGCCTCCAGATAGGCTCCGCCCACAACAAACTAGGGGTCGACCAATTATCGGCGCCGATATTAAGCATTTTTATGATTATCGGTATCGGTCATTTTCAAAACCGATTCGCCGATAAAATAACTTAATTTTGAAACGCGCTATTAGCGCCAAAAATCGCTCTGGCCGCCCTGCCAACAACCCTGTAGAAAGATTTGTGGATGCTGTGACGTAGATCGAATGCTTATCTTGTATTTAAAGGGGGCGCAAAGCAAACAAGCTTGTTGATCTTGTGCACACTGACCACAAGGAGGGTAACGTTATAAGTTAACTTCATTAAATATTGTTGTGGACGAAGTATTAAGATCCTTTACCTCATAATGTATAAAGCACTAATACCACACTGTAAAAATACTCTGATACAAGTAAAAGTCCTGCATTGAAAATGTTACTTAAGTATAATCAGGTATAAACATTACTTAATGTAAGTATAATCAGGAAAATTGATTTAAAGGTTTAAAAGTGAACTGGGACTATTATACTATTATTTATGTCATTAGATTGTTATTACTATAACGGTGCACATCAGCAACTCACCAGGAACACCAACAATCTCAGACACCTTGGTCCACGCATCATTTTATTTTATTTTTATTATGTCCCTGTATGCAAACGGAGACACGTCATAGATTATTGGGAAACCCGCCACAGCAATAATCAACCTGTCCTCCATTTTGCTTGGGAACTAATGTGGTCGGAACCAAAGTTTACAGGACTGCGTTCTCTGGAATCCTCTCAAGCGGTGGACTTCTACGTTCCGATTGGTTGCCGCCAGATGCCGCCGAACCGCGTCATAGCTCATTACCATAAAGTTGACCTGATTTCAACTGTCCTCGACGCCCTCAACGTCCAAGTCGCGCTGCTCGCTACTCGCTGCTGCTCGACAGTGAAAATTAATGACTTCTGGCCACTTTGACGCTCTCGACGGCGGCGGTGTGAACGCACAGTAAGGCAGTAGCAGCAGATGTTGCTTAAGTGGCAATAAATCCCAATCCACTAACGTTACACTGAAGTTGCAAATCACCTCAATATTATCTATGATTTCCGCGATGCGGGCGGAATCCAGTCATATAAATGGAATTTACTGTATGACGCGGAATGTCACGGAATTTGTCAAAGTTTGGATGAATTAATCAAAAGTAGGTCAGTACACTTAAATGGAGTCGCAATATGGACTAGTACCTGTAAATATTAAGCCGCAAAAATAAGTGTATGTAAATGGCACAGACGCGCGGTTTTGTTTTCTACACATACAAAGTGTGCGACGCTCGCGCTGATTTCAGCTTCTGTCATCTCACTACATGCGACATAAATACATGAACATCTCCAGAACTGCTCAGGACTCCCTCTGAGAGTCACTTCATGATCATTTGACAGTTTCATTGGAGTAAAACTATCTTCATATAATTTACATAGACCTACAGAAACAAGTGCCTCATGGCAACCCGTCAAAATATAAATTCGGGTTAGCTTAATGAAATGATCAGAAATACTGTGGTGCAGTGATATACATAATACTACTCGGGGATGAAAGTTTTCTGTCGCTACGACGGATTTCCGTCAATTGGAAAAAATGAGGGGGAAAGAAACATGTAGCACATTGTTGTTCTGCCGGTGTTCTGATGATTTGTTGGTAGCATAATCTGATAGGTAGCACTTCTACCTGTCATCGCGCTTATAACGCAATGACACATGACAGAACTTATCATTTGCACATACTTTTGAGTCTTGAGAACTCTCATTTTCTGTGCGCCCACAGATCGCGATAAGAAGAGTGACAGATTTGAATAATTATTCAAGGAGTTTGCAAATGTGATATTGATTTAATACAACAGTTCAATAAACACGTACTGCCTAATTTTGCTCTATTTCATCAACGAAAATAGTTCCAAATAAAGTAACAGCTCAGCCGCTGCGCATCTCTAAAAGCAAATACAGCGGTGTTTTTGAACGAATCTAGTGAGTCAGTGATTCATGATTACCCATTCATAAAGACAATCACTTGCGTCATTCCTGAATGAATCAGCCGTTCAAACGAATCAATTGAATGAATGATTCAGTGATCAAATCCGTGATTTGCCGCCACCTGCTGGTGGTTTCAGTTTAATTTTTAGGTATAATTGCAGTTATTTAAATCATTTAATATTTCTGTATTCAAAATTTTATTTAAAACATTAATCTCCACATGAATTTATGAATTTAATTGCACTCATGCCACCTCTGAGCCTCA